>NC_141083.1:24043444-24218365 GCF_041138505.1 Cibotium barometz
CCCCAGCTACGACCTGTGCAGCAAAAGCGCACATTTTTGGTGCCGCTGTCGGGGAGATGCCCTGCACCAAGCTCCAGTTTGCAGCTCGGGCTGCTGCGTGAAGTGAAATTTACACTGTAGGAAAGGCGACTGTGTGTTTGTTGTCAAGGTGTTTCTGTGTTTTGCAATCTGTTTCTACAATTTGTCTTCTGCAATTCTGTTTCTTTTGTTATTTTTCCGCTCCGCATGCGTTTTGTTCTCTGGTTTTCTGCGTGTGAGGGGGGATTTCTGAATCCCCAGGCCTGCGCTATGTGCGAACTGTGCCGCGGCCAAGGCTGAACCCTAGAAAGAAACCCTAGAAAACTTATCCCAAAAAAAAGAAGAAAAAAAAAAAGAGAAAAAGAAAAAATTAACTAAAAATAAAAATTTAAAAAACTAAAAAAATTAAAGGAAAAAAACCAAACGTGTGGAGAGGAAAGATTTTTTATTTGGAGAAAAATTTTTTGAAAAGAAAAACCCCCAATTGACCCCGACCCCGGCCTCGGTCTTTTGATTTATATATATATGAGAGTGAGCCTCCATAGCTTTCTTTCAAGTGAAAGCTTATGGGGAGTTGAGTCCTATATGTAGCCCACTCCCCAAGGAGTAAAGTGAGCATGTGGGATAAAGCCTTCACCCTTTCCTCCACAAGCAAATAGGCCTTCACCCTTTCCTCCACAAGCAAATAGGCCTTCACCCTTTCCCCCACAAGGAAACAGACTGTTTTGAGGACCACAGGAGCTCTGGATAGGCGAACACGGTGCTGTAAAGCACGCTAGGACCCTTTAAACGATACACTCGTTTCGAGCTATCACACGCCCTAGTTCAGGTTCGACCATAAGTAAGGGGGTTAGAAACGGGTTAAAAACAATACAAAAATAAGAAAAAAACGGGGTGTGAAACACCTAAGAAACCACTTGTGTGGACTTCAAGGGTAGTTACCAACGCCCGTAGGGTACCCACGTCACATGCATCTACGCTCTGGTCGGGTGCTAGAGTCTGAGCCACTAGAAAGCGTATCAGTCTACGCAGGCTCACACCATCCCTCCACGTTGGCATCTTGGCCTTCGGTTGGAACCCAAGGGAGTGCAACCCAAGATCCACGAATAGTGGATAGTGACTCGTCCTCTGACTCAGAAGCCATGGAAGGGCACCCTACCAAGAACCCTGAGGGAGACAAGCCAAAACATGCCAGTTTGGGCCCCACAACCCGGATCTAGCATGTTTAGTCGTCTAATAGAGACTTTTAGTAGAGCTACACGCTCTGAACATGCGACAAGCGAAGTAAATGAAGAAGGAGGGGTAGTGGATTCGCCATTCACATCTCATGTAGACCCTACCCTCCCAAAGAGTGTCCATGTGGATATTCTACCCACTTCGTTTAATGAGGGCCCTACTGAGCTACCACCTTCCGACGTGCTTCCTAAAGTAGAGGTCCCTAGAAGTCAGTCCATAAGAAGTGACATTGCGTCCACTTCAAGAGAACCGTTTGGCACTCCAAGTCTAGATGGGATATTTCTCAATGAAAATTGGGAATATGATCTACACACAGAGACTCTAACTAACCTATACACGGGTTACACATACCATGTAGGTTGGTTAGAAGTCCTACGATCTACATCTAGCACCACTAATCTAGAGGAGCAACAACAAATGATATGTGAGGTTCTTCATAGAATTATCCAATTTGAGAGGCAAAATAGGGGGGTGAACCTAGTTTCCACTGGCCCTATGAGATTTTTGGATACGGGCAAGGCCAAACAACCAACCCTATCACAATTGGAGACTCCCTCGGTGAGTCCCATAGACCCTTCATATGTTGTTTCGCCTAGAGTCTCAATGCAAGTTGAGCCCACGAGCAGTAACTTTAGCTTTCCAACCTTGGCTCAACTTTCCATTAGGGAATCCACAATGCCTACCCCAATGATGAGCATGACGGAAAGTGCACCTGTTATTATCGCTGTAGTTAGTACGACGTCGCTACCTAGTGGAACAGTACCTACAACAGTGCGTGCCAGTGCCTATCGACCATATGTACCTATCACTACTCATGCTCATGTAGCTCCTATGCCTCTTAGTATGCCAATGGCGTATGCTCCACGACCACCTTATCACCACCCTTATCCAAGAGGAGCTAGGCCTAGTCACATATCGTATCCTACGTCATTTGCCAACATACCCAGACCAACACCAACTCCTATCAACCAGGCTATCCCAGAAGTGCCTCCACCAGCTATTCCTGCTCACCTAGGTGATCTCACAGCGTTTGCTCAGACGATCGGACGATCTATTGCAGAAAACATGCGGGGCATGCCTGAGAGAGAACCTAGAAGCAAGGTAGAAGTGGCTAAGCTAACTCAAAACTTCAGTGGTAACGAGGATGTTAGGAAGCACATTGAAGTCTTTGAACACGTGTGTGATTCCTTGGAAGAGCACAATGAGCTGCATAAGTGTAAAGCCTTAGGCTTAACCTTGAGTGGGAAGGTCGGAGATTGGTATCGAACCTTAAGGGTTGAAGAGCGCACCCACTACCCCACTCTCAAGAGATTGTTCTTGAAAGAATACATACGTGAGGGTGTGCTTTGGGGAGTAGCATCTCAACTCCAAAAAGCTGAACGCGAGGAAGGGGAGTCAGTGAGAGACTTTATAAGTCGATTAAAGCATCTAAATTCTCGCTGCACTCCCGATGAGCACTTCAATAATAACCAACTGCTCGATAGATTCATCCGAGGATTGCACTACGAGGACATATACAATGGCTTAGTCATTAGAGGTCTAACAACGTGGGAAGCAGTCACTGCCAATGCAATCCAGTTAGAAGACAACTTGATTATTGCAGGTAAAAAGGTGTCTTCGGAGACAAAATCCGTTAGTTCGCAAGTATCTGGGCATGAGCCAATGACGGTAAAACCTATTGCCAAGGAGCCCAAGATATCTGAAATGTCTGTGTGACCGACCTTACTAAGGCTCTCCAAGAATACTTTAGGGGTAATCGAGCTCCTCAAAATAGCCATATATACCCAAGAAGAGAGCAACAATGGTGTTCGGTCTGCTTAGGACCACATAGCACGAGTGAATGTCCCACATTCAGAGTCAAATTCAATGGGAATTGTAATGCATGTGGTAAGTATGGCCATCAACCTAAAGATTGCCTAGTACTTAAGCGAATGTTGGCAAATCAGGCACCACTGGCCTGGTCAAACACACCTCAAGTACCCGCGCTAATGCCTGCACAACCTGTCGAGAGCAACCGTCATAGCACATAGTTCCAAGGAATTCGAATGTAGTCCAGTCTGTGCCGTTACCACCGCCAGTGCTAGGACCACAACCTCCACATCCCCCAAGGATTACCCCTGTAAACCAGATGGGTTGTGAGTCACATAGTGCGTGTTCCATATGGGATTGATACGTTTGAACTGATTCCCCACCAGTACTACATGGAGGATCATTTCGGGCAAGTCAAGCCTGTATATCAAGCGGCTGCTCTCGCCACAAGAGGGCAAAACCTTAATACCTTGGCGAGAAGACCACCTCTTCGATGCGAGTGTGGTGGACCGCATCGTGTAGCGGAGTGCCCTAATAGGCTACAGAAGATCGCTACTTAGATGCAACCAAATCAAGGGAGCACATCGGGCATGCTGGTACTTACATGTAATCATTGTGGCATAGATCATTTGATTGCTCAATGTCCACATAATCCTAATGCACCCAAGATTACGCCATTGAATTTGGTTGAGGTCACCAACCAGGCACGAGGAACCATACCTATCGTACCCGCGAATGTAGTTACACGGTCAATGCTTCAAAATCAGAACTACATTCTCGAAGAGAGGGATACTGCATCAATTGCTCGAGCAAAGAAAAAGAAAACGCGGCGGAAGAGATCGCTTAATGCCACGAGCTCCAAGCCTAGTTCAAAGACTAACATAGGACAGGAGACGACCCCGTGTATATGAATGATCCCGAAGATGATTCCGATTCAATAGAAACCATGGAGACCAAAGCCACTACCTTAAGGGAGGATCCCACTCGGGAGCTCAACGAAGGAGAATTGAGCGAACACATAAATCAGGGAAAACAAAAGGAAACTTCCTCGGCCCCACAACCAAGTCAACTAATGCCCTCTCGGCCACCCAAACTGACTGAGACTCCCAAAGACAAGCCACGTGGGCCAAAAACCCTCAAGAAAAAGATTGAAACTTACCCAAACCCAGTTGAGGAGATTGAACAAGTGCAACACTTAAGGGGTTTGGTGGAAGAAACACAAAGAGAACTGCAGCCAGCAGACCCTAGAAGAATCAAAATTTCAGACACAGTGTTTCCTACGCAAGTTCAGCCTCACAGAAACCATAAACCGTTAGCTATACCTAGTATCATTCGGGAAGAAAGTGAGGATAGGACATCAGGAAGTGGGCAAACACCCTTTTTGCTGGAAAGAATGTTTAGTGAGGGAATGCCTGACCCCATTGAAGAGGAAGTGATTCCATCTTCACCAGTCCCTAGTCAAGGGGCGATATCTCGAAAAGTACCGTTGAATGTGTCCAAGCTAATGGATTTCATGTCCTCTGAAATCAGAACCACGATCATATCCAAATTATACGGAGATCCTGAGCTATTCTTAGCTCTTCAGGCATTTCTCAATGGAGAACTAAAGGCGGGGTTACCACAATTTGCAAATATGGATAGACCCGACACGCTTCAAGATGAAGGGGGATATTGGGATCTACAACCCAACCTAGATGAAGACTCGGTCGTTGAAATACCTATTAACAAGTTGGGACAGTACTTTGAAGGTGACGAATCTAATGCGACCCTCCCCATTACTACCAAGGGATTAACTCTAAAGGGAATCCTTGATGGTGGTGCTGGCGTGAGCATTGTGACTAAAAACTATTGGGAATCTATGGGAAGACCTCGCCTTGAAGTCACAAACATAGTGGTTAAGATGGCAAACGGAACCATAGCTAAACCTATTGGAATGTTAAGGGACCTTAAGATCAAGGTTCTGGGATACAAGGTAAAACATACCTTCATTGTAATGGATTTCTCCAAGCATCCTATGTCATATAAAATGATCTTAGGACGTCCTTTCATGAGGGAAGCACAAATGGTGCATGACTGGTCGAAAAACCATGTTTACCTACAATTCCAGGACTCTATCATTCGAGTTGATCTTGAGAATGGTCGTGCACATCCTTTAGGAAGCAAGGTTATCATTGATAATCGATCGGATACCACTATTCACTCCGCCCCATTAAGGTATTGCTATACATGCAAAAAAGAGACTGATGATGGGAAAGATTCTCCTTACATGGATGTCCTACCGGGTATGACTGAGTCGGATAACGTGGATTGGGTACACCTAGCAGCAACCATAGACACATGGGGAAATAGAGGCACAAGTTGGGTAACACCTGAGGGGCAAGATATGCCACCGTTAGTGCCAATAAACATGATAGGTGTTATGCACTTGACTCCTGATGGTGAGAAAGCGGCAACCTCCACTGACACTGATAGTAGCGAAGACTCTGACCAATGTAACTCTGAGTATGAATCTCAAGAACAAACTGACTCTGAGCCTGATGGGGGGGATGAATCAAATATTCACCCAAATGTGGAAGCAAGGTGCTCAAGGCCTAGGACAGTGACCTCCTACAGTTCATCCGAGAGTGAGGGGGACACAAGTGAAGATCGACCAAGTGAGTTCGAATCTGATAGAAACAAAAATCAAAAACTTGGTAAGAAGAAAACGAGACATAAGCGCCAACGCTATCGAGCTAAGGTGCGAACCACAATAAACAAGGAGAGGTCCACCGGCAGAATGGCTTAGTTATGTAGGAGATATTGATGCTCATCGGAAGTTACCAGATAATTGGGGACAATACCTCCAAAGTGTCATGTGGTGTATTCCGCAACCTCATGACGTCGCCCAATTAGAAATCGAAGAGAAGCCGAAACTAAGTCGTACTGCAAGAAGGCGGCAAAACCAAGAGTTAGCTCAGCAACAAAAGGAGGCGGAATTGAAAGAAAAAAGCCTGGCACAACAAGAACCAGTAGACTTACACCTTGAAAGAAAAAAGCCTGGCACAACAAGAACCAGTAGACTTACACCCCACACCCGAGCATTTCAAATCATTCACCACAGGGGAACGTAAAGTGGTCTACACAAAAGCCCAACGAACACCTACCAATGGGAGTAGCGGTGTCTACGATGGCCCTGTGGTAGTTAAGGAGATAGACTTAGCAGATCCGGGTGAGGAGTCTAAACCAGTTTTTATTGCTCAAGACCTCACCCAGTCAAAGGAAGCTGCACTTAAGAAGCTTCTTAAAGAATTCAAGGACATATTTGCTTGGACATATCATGATATGAAGGGTGTTCCACCCTCTGTGGTGCAACACACGATTCCAATGATTAGCACTGCTAAACCAGTCCAGCAACGTCCCTACCCAATGAATCCTAAGTATGCAAAGATTGTACAAGAGAAAATTGAAAAGCTTGTAAAATGTGGATTCATATACCCTATTGAGCACTCAGAGTGGGTTTCTCCAACAGTCATCGTACCAAAGAAGAATGGGAAACTCAGAGTGTGCGTTGATCTCAAAAAGGTTAATGCAGCCACCAGAAGGGATCATTACCCCTTGCCATATTCTGAACATGTGCTTGAAAGAGTGGCAGGCAAGGAGGCATATAGCTTTTTAGATGGGTACTCGGGGTACAATCAGATCACAATTGCAGTCGATTAAAACAGCATTTATCACGGAGTTTGGAGTGTTTGCCTTTCGCGTCATGGCTTTTGGCTTGACCAATGCACCTGCAACATTCCAACGATTGATAAACACGGCCTTTAAGGAATATCTAAGGGACTTCTGTGAAGCTTTCTTAGATGATCTTTGTGTTCATTCCTCTTGGGACGAGCACTTGATGTGTTTACGAAAAATATTTGAAAGGTGTAGATTATATCGCATCTCATTGAATCCTTTCAAATGCCAATTCTGGGTTAAACACGGAGTTATCTTAGGGCATATAGTGTCCAAAAATGGGATTTCCACTGATGAGAGTAAAATCAAGGTCATTCTGGAATTGCCTCCACCCACCAACTATAAGGGATTCCAACGCTTTATGGGCCATGTTGGTTATTATCGAAGATTTATTCTATTCTTCGCCGAGATAGCTCGACCATTGTATAAGCTTCTCATCGAGTTTATTTGGACCAAAGAATGTGACCGTGCCTATGAGCTATTAAAGAAGGCCTTGGCGAGTGCTCCAATCTTGAGAATGCCTAACTGGGATTTAATCTTCCATGTGCATATTGATGCATCAAACTTTGCTATTGGGTGTGTGTTAACTCAACCTGGAGAACACAAGCTAGACTACCCCATTAGCTTAGTCGCCAGTTGAACGATGCTGAGATAAACTACACCACTACGGAGCGAGAAGGGTTGGCAATTATATATGCAATAAAGAAATTTTGTTATTACCTCCTTGCCACCAAGTTTGTTTTCTATGTGGATCATCAAGCATTGTTGTATCTGGTAAACAAACCATGCTCCACAGGAAGAATCACACGATGGCTATTGATTCTTCTTGAGTTTGATTTCACTGTTGTTGTGAGACCTGGCAAAAAACATGTTATGGCTGATCATTTGTCTCGCATACCTAATGGTGAGGCTCCTACAGGGGTTGATGATGACTTACCTGACACTTCCCTGTTCATGGTGGAGACAATGCCTGAATGGAGTGAGAAGATTGTTAACTTTTTGGTTAATGGCCAAGGAGCTTCATAAAGATCTAGCTCGAAAGCTAATCAAAGAATGCGAACCCTATTGCCTGATAAGCCGAGACTCTTTATAAAAGAGAAAAGGATGACGTTCTTAGGCGTTGTACCCGAGCGGATGAGTATCTATACATTTTGCAAGAGGCACATATGGGCGTAGCCGGTGGTCACTTCTCAGGAGACTTAACTGCACGAAAGATCTTACAATCGGGGTATTGGTGGCCCACTATGTTCCAAGATGCATCACTCTTTGTGAAGGGTTGCGATGAATGCCAACGATATAAGAAACCCCAGCGAAAAGATCAGATGCCCCTACATCCGATCAAAGTAAACCAACCATTTGAAAAGCGGGGTTTAGACTTTGTAGGTCCAATTAGCCCAGTGGCCCGCAACACACAATCTCGCTATATTATTGTGGCCACTGACTATATGACCAAATGGGCTGAAGCGAAAGCGACACGTAAGGCAGATGCAAGGACAACAGCCAAGTTCCTCTTTGAAAATATAATCACACGCTTCGGTTGTCCTTTTGAACTTGTGAGCGACAATGGTACGCATTTTATAAATGAAGTGATTAAGGAGCTCACAACAAATTTCATGATATCCCATCATAAATCTACTCCTTACTATCAGCAAGCGAATGGCCAAGCCGAGAGTACCAACAAGACCTTAATCTCTGTTTTGACAAAGACAGTTGAAGCTCATCGCACGGATTGGGATCTAAAGCTTACAACAGCTTTATGGGCCTATCGTACTGCGTACAAAGTGGCTATTAATTGCACACCATTCAAAATGGTATATGGCCAAGAAGCGGTCATGTCGTGGGAATTTGTCATTCCTAGTCTTCGTGTCGCTACTCAAGAGGGTTGGGATGGTAATCCATTAGTAGAGCGTCTATATATCCTTGAGCGACTAAACGAAGAAAGACAATTGGCTGTGTACAATGCCCTTGTGGAGAAGGATAGAAGGAAAAAATGGTTTGATTGCCACCTAAAGAACAAGGACATCAAGGTTGGGGATAAAGTCCTGATGTATGGAGTGCGAAACGAAAAAAAGAAGCTCAAATATGCTAGTAAGGGACCGTATAGAGTATGTGAAATTACCCCGCAAGGTACCATCAGAGTGGAGACTCTCGACGGAGTTGAAACCATTGGATTCCTTAATGGGAGTAAATTCAAAAGATACTATGACCCCCTAAGCCAAGAGGAGTTATATGCAATCCATCAAAAGAAGGCAGCTAAAGAACAAGCTGAGCTTAAGAAAATACAAGCGAGAGTTGAAGCCAAAGAATGTCAACAGCATGCTAGGCGCCAACGAGAAGCCAACTTGGGAATTACGCAAGCATTTTTCGAGGAGGCAGACGAGGACTCACTGGAATCTGACCCGCCTCTAAGATGTGGTGTCAACTTGGAAAACCACCTTTATCCAAGAGTGCTATCCAAGTTCAAGGTATCAACAAGAAGAAAACCCCTGTCTCAGGAATTTTGCACACTCTGGTTGCCTATGACAAGGGGACCGTAATTCAAAGCTTTTTGGTTATGCCTGCTGGTACCATGGAAGGCACTGTAAACTTAGGGCGCAAATGGATGTTGGCCACCAAGTGCAATATCGATTGGGCAACCAGACGAGTCACAACGCAAGAACCAACACTCAGTCTGACCGCTCAAAATCTCGCTCCTAAGCCATCAACTCTGGACAAAATGCTAGATAATGAAAAATCACAAAGTCCAGTGGCAAAACCATCTTTGATTGTTTGCCACCCCTCTAACGCTTCAACGCCAAGAGTGGAAACATGCAAGGTGGTCTCTAAAGCTCCGCTTACTATGCCAAAAAATACATACAAATGGGTCCCTAAAGCTTCGTTAACAGCTACTTCCCCAGCTCAATCTCGTTCAGACAAGAAGCCTCGTAGGAAGAAAGCAGCTACCCACCCGAGAAAGGGCAATGTAACATCACGATGGATCCCTAAAAAATTATTAGTAGCCCAAGGGTACTACGAGGGGAATGACCAGATTTGGGTCCCTAAACATAAGCTGAATCCCTCTACATTACCTGTAAAACCTTGCAAACCAATTGTTGCCACCCCAACGACAATTCAAGATCGTGGTAAGGGAAAGGTAACAGAGTGCTCCGCACCACTTCTTCCAGAGTTAGTTTGGATTCCCAAACGATCTCGATCATTACCACCTAGCTCAGGAAGGGGGGAGCCACATGAAGCTTCTAGCTCCTCATGCCAAGCACACGCTGATATAGAAGTTTCTACATGCTCTACACCTACTCTTGTCAACACCCAACAACAGACCAATGAGTCTATGTCTCCCTTTGTAAAAGTATCGTCGGAAACCATTTCCTCCATTCGTCAATGGGAGCGTACACTAACATCTCTGCAATTGGATGTGGCCACAAGGGTCATAAAAAGCTATCTGCCCACATCACAACCTATGACCCGCTGGACAAATTGGTTCTAAGAGGCTGCAACATCATTGCAGAAAATATGATCTACCCAAGGAAAGGGGGAGCATGTACTTACGCTCAACATTCTATTGCTTCCTCCCTAACCTTCTCCCCTGACCATGTAATTGCCAAATTCAAGGGGATGTATATATATAGCTTCATACATAGAAAAGAAAAGAGAACAACAAAAAATAGTAAAAAAAGCAAGAGCACAAAAAGAGTAGAAATATCCGTAAACAATCAGGAACTAGATTGACATGTCATAAACCTACTGATGCTATATCTGTGTTTACAGATATGGCAGATGCACGATCATCATACACTTCATCCACTCCCACCCTTGGTGAGAGGTATCATCTGTACCTTTCTCAGATATTTCACATGTGCTATCCTGTAATTGAAACTGAATGGGATCATATAGATGTACTAGCTAGAGAGGAAAATGTTGAGGAATTAGAATGGCTTATTCGCCTATTGACCATGACTGACCCCTGCTCCGTATGACTTTATTTATTTGGATGATGCGGATAGAGGCTTAGCCTTAGGGCTAGAGCCAGGACTCTACAACATCCTCTTACCGTATCCTCAGTAGTAGTGTGGTGACTGGTAGGTAGGTTAGTGTTTTCAAGTTTTTTCTAGTTTGGATTCCTTAACGAGTCTTTAATTTTTCACACTGATGTGCCTCTCGAGGTATAGTGCTTGTTAGTTGGTTGTACAGGTGGAAAAGTTTGAGGTGGGTTCGCTTTCAAGTCCTGAGATAGCCGCAACGCTCATACATAAATATCTCATCAAATTGCAGGCATTTTTCTCATCGAATCAAGGAGATCTCCAAAATACAGGTGTAATTCTTCCATACCCACTCTCTTTCGTTTTTACTGTTCAATTAATTGCATGACATGAAAATTGTCAATGTACTACTTAGTTTTTGAAGTTACTTGACGTGCTAGTGTAAATCATTAATGAGCTTAACTTTATTGGATATATTCCTAGGCAGCATGACGTCTTTAGTTAACCTTGGAATACGATTGTCTTAGGTCTAGGGTCAAACCATCTTAATGTTTGACACCTGGCCATGTGTGTGTTGACCTCTAGGACATAGCTTTTACCCCTTTGTCGAAAGGATGCAAGACAAATTATAGTTCAGGAGCGAAGATCAAAAGAAATAAATTTTAAAAAAAAAGCCTACAATAAATGGCAATACAAGTCTATGATGTGCTTTAATGTTGGCCTATCGCCTTATTGATACTTGGTAGGCGAGGAGTATTCTACTCTAGACCGATGCCTTGGTTGGTAGGGGGTAGCCTTTTCTTAGGTGAACTAATAGATTCCTGGATAATGCCTTGTGTTAAACATGGTACCAGGATCGATGTTAGTTTTGCCTTAGGAAGGTCGCCATTGTGTGTAAAAATTGTCACGTGCATTAAAAAATAAAGGCAAAAGGCTCCTGTAACTCTGATGTTTCTTGTGTCCCTAGGCTCGCGGTATTAACTTGTTCTTAGAGTAGACACAGTGTGGTCATCTGTTTATTTATTAAGCTTGGTTATTTTCCTTGACTTAGGCCAGTTATAAACCTTGATTAATCTTTGACACCTTGCTAAATCTTGATTTACTTTCAATAATTTTAAACTCCTGTTAATTTGCTACACTAGCTCATTCATGTGACCCCTTAAACTAAGTCTCATAGCAACATCCATTGTGGTCTAACATGCTTGAATTTATACACTTTATATCTTTTGAATTCCAGCATACTTTCACTCTACTTCCCTGTTTTGTAGACGGTCTACCACAACAACCCTATCGAGCTTACCATACCATAGCTTCCGAGGATGAAATCTACATCAGGAAGGGGGGCATGTTAACCTATGATGGACATTGAGACGTACCATGTTTTACGTCATTAATTTAAATATTATGAGTCATGGGCCGGGCTTGTCGGCACCATATGTTAAGGATAAAGGGATTGGGTGATCGCCGATGAGAGGCGCACCTTGAATATCAGCAGGGTAAGGGTTAGGATCGGCCGGCCATGTATGGACGCCCATGTGTGAACGGCCAAGTCACCTATAAGAGCCAAATGTAACCCTAAAACTCTCATTCTCATGTGTTGAATACAAGAGTGCTCTTGCCTTATCCTCTTGGTTTCCTTCTCCTGCGTGTGTGCGAGAGAGAGAGAGAGAGAGAGAGTGAGAGAGCGATAAAGCACTGTGTAGCGGCACGGCGGCGGCGAGACAGTAGAGCGGCGACGGCGGCTCCTCCTTCACTGCTGCGACGCGGGAATCCTTCACGGCGGCGGTTAGAGTGGTGAGTGACACACCCTTGCATTCTGTTTGAGCTTGCTTTCCTGGTTGTATGCTTGCAGCCATTCGTGGCTCGCATACGGTGCTTAGTAAGTCCCCAGCTATGACCTGTGCGGTAAAAGCGCACAAGGAGAGGAAAGCTCTAACCAAAGCTAACTGATTTCTAGAATTTTCCAGATTTCAGTTTGGTTGAATTTGGACTAGATTTGGACCTAGTTTGGTTCCTTTTTGATTCCCTTTTGATTTGGTTTGGTTCAAGAGAGAGGAGAGATAAAAATATCAGTTTAAAACTCATTCAAGCATGTGAAGTAGGCGCCTCATTGAAGGGACTCCTCTTCCTTACATATGTGTCAAAATGGAATCATTATACCCAAAATATCTCATATTTTTTATATTACTCATAGTTTCTTACTAATAAACCTTGCACATATTCAACTCTTCATCTTATGTGAGCATTGAAGGGACTCCCCTTCCTTACATATGTGTCAATGGAATCATTATACCCAAAATATCTCATATTTTTTATATTACTCATAGTTTCTTACTAATAAACCTTGTACATAGTCAACTCTTCATCTTATGTGAGCATTTACTCATTTTTGGATAATTTCTTTTACAAATTGGATTTATCTCCTCCCCACACATGGATTGATCTTATTGGCCCATAGGAACCTTAATTGGACCATCATCCAAAAATTTCTGAAAATCTAGACCCTTAGGCTAAGGTCCTTTATACCCATTTCCAATTAATTCCAATTGCACATTGGAAAGTTCTTTTTGAATTTCTGTTTCAGGGGAATTTATTTTAATATTATGAGAAATTTTTCTATTTAAAAATATTCAAAATCTGAATATTCTCTCTCTAGAATATTTTCTCTCTCTAAGTCAAAACAGGCAGAGACAAGATCTTTTATATTTCTAAAGAGAGGATTGATTACAAGGGAGATGCTGGACATTTTGAGAGGCTGGGGAGGAATCTTACATTCTCTCCCACTTGAAAAACGCGAGATGCCCTCATCTCGCAATTTGGGGGTAATTCCGCAAGATGCACAAATATAAGACTAAGAGAAAATTTAATTAAGAGTAACCACCAAGAAAAGTTCTCAAAGAGAGCAAGACTCAAGACAGGAACAAAGATTTCAACTTTATTCACTCTTGGAACATATTCAGCAAGATAGAAGAACTTTTTACAATTCCATAAGCCCGTCCATCATATGGTCACAAAAACAGCACTCACAAGCTGCACACGTATAAGGTAACTCATCTATGAGAATAATTCGGCCGATTATTGTAGCACCTACCTCATTGGTATGAGGTGACCTAATAAAAGGACCTCTAAGAGGCAAGCCGAAAATGGGGTAAAGGCATATCTTCTGGTGAGGAAGAAAACACGTAAGTAAGAAGACCCGCTCAAAAAATCCACCATGCCTTGATCTCATCACACAATAGTATCGGGGACCCAAACCCAAAGCTTCAATAACCATAGCCAAGCGGACATTGTTACGAAAGTGATGCCGACCCCACGGTGTTACCCTAGTTATGTCTCCATAGGTCCGCCATTTGGTCTGTGCTACAGAAGTTCCCAAGTGAGGGAAAAGTGAGCGCTCATACAGTTCTATAAAATCCTTCTTCACAGACTCGCTTGCGTCTTGAAGGTGAGAAATCATCATGGATAAAACCAAGTCCTGCTGCCAAGCCATAAAAGAGATTAAGAAAGAAAGGAGATCGATGGAAGTAAGATTACTGCGAGCGACAAGTAAGAGTTACGACTTATATAAAAGAAGAAGCTAGCATAACCTAGAAGCCGACGGTGTATCTTACCACTGAAGTTTTACCGCCTTTCGATGAATTGGGTTTGGCACATTTTTCTTTAGAAGGCTTACATGAAATACATTATGAACTTTGAGATGAGGAGTTAAAAGAAGCTCGTAGGCTAAGTCACCTACTTTCTTTGAAATCAAATATGGCCCACAATATCTGGGGGATAACTTTTTATACTTCCCAAGAGATATAGAACTTCTTTTGGGCCGTACTCAAATGAAGACATATCTGCTTCTTTGAATTTTCTGACTGTCCTCTTCTTATCTGCATACTGCTTCTGTCGATCTTGGGCAGCTTTTATATCTTTATGAATTGCCTGCATCTGCTGCTCCATGTCGTCAAGCATTAGTCTGGACATCTCGACCCTAATCAATGGGTCGGACCTAGTTAATGGACTTAAGCAATCTTGTCCTAGACGAACCCTGATTAGATTGGTATAAAAGAATTGGTCTCTGAATTCAGGGTTCTTGACTTCCCTGTGCTCTTGACATGGTAGGAGTTGGGCAGTCTTTTAACTGATGACCAAAACCTTGGCATCCAAAACACCGGTTCTCACTTCTGAACTCATCGTTCAGAATCTTTAAAACAGTTGGGCTCCTGAGAAGTATTCTAGGGAAAGGGTCTTCCTTTTTTAAACAGAATCTTTCTTTTAATTTTAGAGAGGGAATAATTATAAGATCAGAAAGGGAGGTTCTTACTCCTGTATACCTCGAAGGCTGGGGGAGGAATCTTACATTCTACCCCACTTAAAAAAGTGCGAGATGTCCTCATCTCGCAAGTAGAGGACAACTCTTTTTCTTAAGATCCAATTTATTCTGGAGTTCCTTATATTCTGGTCAACCCAACAGAATACTGGGATAAATATCCCTTATATAGAACTCATCATTAAATAACAATTCATTCAGATCATATCATTCATATCTTTAACACGGTAATGGTCCATTAGACTGAAAAATTTCTTTCTGAACATTCCTCCACGGGAATTTCAGTCAAGCAAGTTCTCAATTTGTCATCCCTTAACTTGATCTACCATGTCAAGTGTTAACAGTAGCAATTTGACAGCACAATCCACTAATCTCATAGTGATTTGCTGAAATCAATTAACATCATTCTAGTTATGAATATCATCACAGGGACTCGTCCCATTCATCCTCATTGTGGTTTTGCTCAGGTTATTATATTTCAACTAAATTTCAGAAATCATCATTTTTCAATCAGAATCCAAATCAATTCATCAGTTCTCAAACAGAATTAAAAAATCATATCAACCACATTCAAATTCATCATCTGGATAGCATTAATACTTATAATTTTAAGTCTTAGATTTACTCGTATATACTGCCGGTAAAGAGCTGCAGTTATGCCCTCGGTATATACGGGTAGTCATGATACTTGGAAGTATAAGGTAAATACCATCATGTCTAGGCCTCAAGCAAGTCAGGGTTCCATACAATTGCGGTACTTCCATCTGAAGACCCAATTACTAAATTACAAATTTTCAGTTTGAATATCAAATTGTATGAATTATATCACACAATTACAACCTTTTTATGCTTCTTGATAATTTTTTTTAACATATTTGGTTTCTTAGTTGATCTTTATTAGCCAATTCGCTCTGATACCAACTGTGAGATCCCTGTTCCCACCGCACAACGGATTCAAGGTGCTAGCAGCGGAAGTAGCACATCTTGCGCTGGGCAGGGGTCCCACACTCGGGGCCTCGTCCACGGATATCCGGACAAGAAACTAATCCTTCGGTTTTTCCAAAACCAAACCCGAAAAAACTTCCTTTACCCGGAAAGCACGGGCGATTCCACTAGGATAACTTTTTACTCTAACGTAGTCAAGACCATTACTGATCAAGCTGATCCGACTGCACCTATAAAGATACTCGGTCAGATCAAGGAAGAAACTTGCACTTGGATCATTGGGATCAACGCTTTTTTCCCCATCAAGAGGCACAGCCGTTGATTCCTATCCATAGAACAATTACTATCCGGGATTTACTTTATCTATTGTAATAACAGAAATTGAGTCTCGATTTACGGATCCATCAGTCTAGCCTAACCCCATCCAATCCCATGGGTTAGCCAACCGCCCAACCATTGTAGTGATGGGATCCAATTAGGAATTTGGTTAGGTTTTGTCACGGGTACCAGGGAAAAGAGCTCCCAGGCCCGCTAGCCGGAAGTTCATGCAAACATAAAACTAGTCACACCACTTACACACCCAATATGAAATTGCTTTTTTCTCAGTATCAACTAACTTTAAAACAATCCTTTAATAAAACCATTATGTCACTGATGACAATCCTCGAAATCTCTGGTTGAATCCATATTTCCAATCATTCATTCATCGATGTACTCATGGGCAACCAGAACGCTCACCACCTGTTCACTCAGGGCATTTTCAATAGTTCCTAGCTCATAGTACCCGACAATATTTTCACATATAAAAATCAAGATAGAATTCTCGTTGAAGATCAGCAAGATCAATCAACAGATCCATATAAGAGAGCCATGAACTCATCCGTTGAGGACCAGCAAGGTCAATCAACCAAATCCATGCCCGGTTTCAGAAAACAACTCTTACTCCTTGTTCCAATATCTTCCACGACGCACGTGTGGGTATCTTCGACGACCCAGAGCCCGAGCACCGTATGGTCAGCACCCTCTAGGATCCTTCACAGGTGACCTAGCGCTTCACTCATAGGCCGCTTCCTTGGTCCCTCATCCACCGTACCGGAAGCTCACCATTTAAATCGAACCGAGGCTGGTCAAGACCTCGGTCGACCTTGCTACGCGAGACGTCCTCCATTGACTCTCCGTCAGCAGTTGCAACTTTATCAGTTAGGTCTCCATGACCTTAATCCATAAGACGGTCAAAATGCTTCCCCAGCATTCTTGACATAAAACAGTCATTTACAAACAGTCACAAAATACAGTTTCTATATCAAACTCTCGTCTTTCCACATTACCCCTCCTCAGTCCACATTACTTATTCCACATTCCATTCATATGTGTACTCATTCTCATCCATTCACTCATATCGACGACACATTATTTCACATACACATTCACATTCCTTATTCTACATACATATCCATGTTCGTACATCGACATCATACATCCAATCCCATATCCGCATTCATACATACACATCGATATTATCCACATCCATACATCCACATCCACATCCACATTCACATCCATACATCCACATCTACATGCATACATCCATTTTCACCACCTCATTCATACATCCACATT
This sequence comes from Cibotium barometz, assembly GCF_041138505.1. Classification (NCBI taxonomy): domain Eukaryota; kingdom Viridiplantae; phylum Streptophyta; class Polypodiopsida; order Cyatheales; family Cibotiaceae; genus Cibotium; species Cibotium barometz. The sequence goes on from NC_141083.1 coordinate 24,061,079, forward strand.
CACATACATACATCCACATCCGTATCTACATCCATACATCCACATCCACATCCACATTCACATTCACATCCATACATCCACATCTACATGCATACATCCATTTTCACATCCTCATTCATACATCCACATCCACATACATACATACACATCCGTATCTACATCCATACATCCACATCCACATCCACATTCACATTCATACATACACATCTACATGCATACATCCACATCCACATTCATACATCCACACTTCCATTTCCACATCCACACATCCACATTTACATTCATACATCCACATCCATATTCACATTCATACATCCACATCCACATTCACATTCATACATCCATTTTCACATTTCCATTCATATAACCACATACGCCTTCACATCTATTCTTTTACATCACATCCATTCTCGCCCTATCACAACCCATATACATCTTATCCCATCTCATACACTTCTTACCTCATCCCATACACATCTTAACTCATCTTATCACATCCTAACTCATCTCATATGCATCTTATCACATCTTATCACATCTCATACACCTCTTATCACATCCTATCACATCTCATACACATCTTATCACATCCTATCACATCTCATATGCATCTTATCGCATTTTAACTCATCTTATCACATCCTATCGCTTCTCATACGCATCTTATCACATCCTAATATCTATTTATAGAATACAAAAGAATTCTTATAATTGATATAAGATTTCTTAACACATCTATTTATGCATAAATTCTATTTTAAAGAGAATAACACTTTTGAAATAAAAATCAATCAATCTTTTGAATTCTTATAATTGATATAAGATTTCTTTACGCATCTATTTATGCATAAATTCCATTTTAAAGAGAATAACACTTTTGAAATAAAAATCAATCTTTTATGCATCTTCCTATGCATAAATTCATTTTAAATGAGAATGACACTTTTGAATTAAAAATCAATCATTTATGCATCTTCTTATGCATAAATTCAATTTAGATGAGAATGACACTTTTGAATTAAAAATCAATCTTTTATGCATCTTCTTATGCATAAACTCATTTTAAATGAGAATGACACTTTTGAATTAAAAATCAATCTTTTATGTATCTTCCTATGCATAAATTCATTTTAAATGAGAATGACACTTTTGAATTAAAATTCAATCTTTTATGTATCTTCCTATGCATAAATTAAGAATTAATAACATTTTTTGGATTAATTTAAATTTTTATGCATCTATCCATGCATAAATCCAATTTAGTAGGAATTACACTTTTAGAATAAAAGAATTTCTCTTATGCATCCTATTTATGCATAAAATCCATTTATGATAAAAATCACACTTTTAGTATAAAAAAATATCTTTTATGCATACCTCTATGCATGAAATTCAAATATGATAAAAGTAACACTTTTACATTAAAATAATAATCTTTTATGCATACCTCTATGCATGAAATCCAAATATGATAAAAGTAACACTTTTACATTAAAATAATAATCTTTTATGCATACCTCTATGCATGAAATCCAATTATGATAAAAGTAACACTTTTACATTAAAATAATAATCTTTTATGCATACCTCTGCATGAAATCCAATTATGATAAAAGTAACACTTTTACATTAAAATAATAATCTTTTATGCATACCTCTATGCATGATATCCAATTATGATAAAAGTAACACTTTTACATTAAAATAATAATCTTTTATGCATACCTCTATGCATGAAATCCAATTATGATAAAAGTAACACTTTTACATTAAAATAATAATCTTTTATGCATGAAATCCAAATATGATAAAAGTAATACTTTTATAATAAAAACATAATCTTTTATGCATACCTCTATGCATGAAAATCAATTAAGATAAAAGTAATACTTTTATATTAAAATAATAATCTTTTATGCATACCTCTATGCATGAAAATCAATTATGCATAATATAAAAATCAATTTCTCTATGATTACAATGAATATCTTTCCATTAATCTAGGATGATAATTCCTAGAATATGGTAGGAAGTCCTCTTTTCATGCTTTGAATGAAATTATTTTGTGTGTAATTTTTATAAAAAATTTGCCATAGCTCCGCTGCTATGACTGAAAAATCTCAATTATTCTAAGGGATAAAGCTTATCATTAAGGAATAATTAGAATGATCCCTAATTGGATCATTAATCCATAATGGATTGAATCATCAATATTCATGAAATACATAAACTAACAGCATAGAAAAAAACCATTAATTTGGCCTCAAGCATAGATTAATCTTGGATTAAGGAAAAGCTTTATCAAAAGCTTTATTTGGATTGAGAAAGGGTCATGAGTATGACCATTTCTTGAGTGAGAGAGAGAAATTACATAAAAACCATTAGAATTAAGCATAAATAGAAATTTATGTAATTCTTTACTATCATTAATCAATTAACTTCAATAGCATTCATCAAATTATGTAACTCTTCACTACCATTCATCAATTAACTTCAATAGCATTCAAAAACCATTCCAATTAAGCTTCTCAAGCTTGAGAGGGGTTGAGAAGAGAGAAACATTGAGAAACTATAGAAAAGATCAAAATTCACCATTTACCTTACAAATTGCTTAATTCTTTGTTCACGGTAGAGGCCCCCCAACCAATCAATTGGTTTAGTATGTTGATGGAGCCATCAATCGGGATTGAAGAAAGAGGGAAGCTCCAATTTCTCCAATTTGGAGAAAATTTTAGAGAATAGTAAAATTTAGCATTATTTCAGCATAATTCTAATATAGTAAAATTCTCCTCCTTTTTTTCAAAGGATTCATGTTCTATTTATAGGAGAGGGAAGCTCAAATATTCAAAATCTGAATATTCTCTCTCTAGAATATTTTCTCTCTCTAAGTCAAAACAGGCAGAGACAAGATCTTTTATATTTCTGAAGAGGGGATTGATTACAGGGGAAGATGCTGGACATTTGGAGAGGCTGTGGAGGAATCTTACATTCTCTCCCACTTGAAAAACGCGAGATGCCCTCATCTCGCAATTTGGGGGTAATTCCGCAAGATGCACAAATATGAGACTAAGAGAAAATTTAGTTAAGAGTAACCACCAAGAAAAGTTCTCAAAGAGAGCAAGACTCAAGACAGGAACAAAGATTTCAACTTTATTCACTCTTGGAATATATTCAGCAAGATAGAAGAACTTTTTACAATTCCATAAGCCCATCATATGGTCACAAAAACAGCACTCACAAGCTGCACACGTATAAGGTAACTCATCTATGGGAATAATTCGGTCGGTTATTGCAGCACCTACCTCATTGGTATGAGGTGACCTAATAAAAGGACCTCTAAGAGGCAAGCCGAAAATGGGGTAAAGGCATATCTTCTGGTGAGGAAGAAAACACGTAAGTAAGAAGACCCGCTCAGAAAATCCACCATGCCTTGATCTCATCACACAATAGTATCGGGGACCCAAACCCAAAGCTTCAATAACCATAGCCAAGCGGACATTGTTACGAAAGTGATGCCGACCCCACGGTGTTACCCTAGTTATGTCTCCATAGGTCCGCCATTTGGTCTGTGCTACAGAAGTTCCCAAGTGAGGGAAAAGTGAGCGCTCATACAGTTCTATAAAATCCTTCTTCACAGACTCGCTTGCGTCTTGAAGGTGAGAAATCATCATGGATAAAACCAAGTCCTGCTGCCAAGCCATAAAAGAGATTAAGAAAGAAAGGAGATCGATGGAAGTAAGATTACTGCGAGCGACAAGTAAGAGTTACGACTTATATAAAAGAAGGAGCTAGCATAACCTAGAAGCCGACGGTGTATCTTACCACTGAAGTTTTACCGCCTTTCGATGAATTGGGTTTGGCACATTTTTCTTTAGAAGGCTTACATGAAATACATTATGAACTTTGAGATGAGGAGTTAAAAGAAGCTCGTAGGCTAAGTCACCTACTTTCTTTGAAATCAGATATGGCCCACAATATCTGGGGGATAACTTTTTATACTTCCCAAGAGATATAGAACTTCTTTTGGGCCGTACTCGAATGAAGACCATATCTGCTTCTTTGAATTTTCTGACTGTCCTCTTCTTATCTGCATACTGCTTCTGTCGATCCTGGGCAGCTTTTATATCTTTATGAATTGCCTGCATCTGCTGCTCCATGTCGTCAAGCATTAGTCTGGACATCTCGACCCTAATCAATGGGTCGGACCTAGTTAATGGACTTAAGCAATCTTGTCCTAGACGAACCCTGATTAGATTGGTATGAAGGAATTGGTCTCTGAATTCGGGGTTCTTGACTTCCCTATGCTCTTGACATGGCAGGAGTTGGGCAGTCTTTTAACTGATGACCAAAACCTTGGCATCCAAAACACCGGTTCTCACTTCTGAACTCATCGTTCAAAATCTTTAAAACAGGTGGGCTCCTGAGAAGTATTCTGGGGAAAGGGTCTTCCTTTTTTAAACAGAATCTTTCTTTTAATTTTAGAGAGGGAATAATTATAAGATCAGAAAGGGAGGTTCTTACTCCTGTATACCTCGAAGGCTGGGGGAGGAATCTTACATTCAACCCCACTTAAAAAAGTGCGAGATGTCCTCATCTCGCAAGTAGAGGACAACTCTTTTTCTTAAGATCCAATTTATTCTGGGGTTCCTTATATTCTGGTCAACCCAACAGAATACTGGGATAAATATCCCTTATATAGAACTCATCATTAAATAACAATTCATTCAGATCATATCATTCATATCTTTAACACGGTAATGGTCCATTAGACCGAAAAATTTCTTTATGAACATTCCTCCACGGGAATTTCAGTCAAGCAAGTTCTCAATTTGTCATCCCTTAACTTGATCTACCATGTCAAGTGTTAACAGTAGCAATTTGATAGCACAATCCACTAATCTCGTAGTGATTTGCTGAAATCAATTATCATCATTCTAGTTATGAATATCATCACAGGGACTCATCCCATTCATCCTCATTGTGGTTTTGCTCAAGTTATTATATTTCAGATATCATCATTTTTCAATCAGAATCCAAATCAATTCATCAATTCTCAAACAGAATTAAAAAATCATATCAACCACATTCGAATTCATCATCTGGATAGCATTAATACTTATAATTTTAAGTCTTAGATTTACTCGTATATACTGCCGGTAAAAAGCTGCAGTTATACCCTCGGTATATACGGGTAGTCATGATACTTGGAAGTATAAGGTAAATACCATCATGTCTAGGCCTCAAGCAAGTCAGGGTTCCATACAATTGCGGTACTTCCATCTGAAGACCCAATTAATAAATTACAAATTTTCGGTTTGAATATCAAATTGTATGAATTATATCACACAATTACAACCTTTTTATGCTTCTTGATAAATTTTTTTAACATATTTGGTTTCTCAGTTGATCTTTATTAGCCAATTCGCTCTGATACCAACTGTGAGATCCCTGTTCCCACCGCGCAACGGATTCGAGGTGCTAGCAGCAGAAGTAGCACATCTTGCGTGGGGCAGGGGTCCCACACTCGGGGCCTCGTCCACGAATATCTGGACAAGAAACTAATCCGTCGGTTTTTCCAAAACCGAACCCGGAAAAACTTCCTTTACCCGGAAAGCACAGGCGATTCCACCAGGATAACTTTTTACTCTAACGTAGTCAAGACCATTACTCATCAAGCTGATCCAACTGCACCTATAAAGATACTCGGTCAGATCAAGGAAGAAACTTGCACTTGGATCATTGGGATCAACGCTTTTTTCCCCATCAAGAGGCACAGCCGTTGATTCCTATCCATAGAACAATTACTATCTGGGATTTACTTTATCTATTGTAATAACAGAAATTGAGTCTCGATTTACGGATCCATCAGTCCAGCCTAACCCCATCCAATCCCATGGGTTAGCCAACCGCCCAACCATTGTAGTGATGGGATCCAATTAGGAATTTGGTTAGGTTTTGTCACGGGTACCAGGGAAAAGAGTTCCCAGGCCCCCTAGCCGGAAGTTCATGCAAACATAAAACTAGTCACACCACTTACACACCCAATATGAAATTGCTTTTTTCTCAGTATCAACTAACTTTAAAACAATCCTTTAATAAAACCATTATGTCACTGATGACAATCCTCGAAATCTCTGGTTGAATCCATATTTCCAATCATTCATTCATCGATGTACTCATGGGCAACCAGAACGCTCACCACCTGTTCACTCAGGGCATTTTCAATAGTTCCTAGCTCATAGTACCCGACAATATTTTCACATATAAAAATCAAGATGGAATTCTCGTTGAAGATCAGCAAGATCAATCAACAGATCCATATAAGAGAGCCATGAACTCATCCGTTGAGGACCAGCAAGGTCAATCAACCAAATCCATGCCCGGTTTCAGAAAACAACTCTTACTCCTTGTTCCAATATCTTCCACGACGCACGTGTGGGTATCTTCGGCGACCCAGAGCCCGAGCACCGTATGGTCAGCACCCTCTAGGATCCTTCACAGGTGACCTAGCGCTTCACTCATAGGCCGCTTCCTTGGTCCCTCATCCACCGTACCGGAAGCTCACCATTTAAATCGAACCGAGGCTGGTCAAGACCTCGGTCGACCTTGCTACGCGAAACATCCTCCATTGACTCTCCGTCAGCAGTTGCAACTTTATCAGTTAAGTCTCCATGACCTTAATCCATAAGACGGTCAAAATGCTTCCCCAGCATTCTTAACATAAAACAGTCATTTACAAACAGTCACAAAATACAGTTTCTATATCAAACTCTCGTCTTTCCACATTACCCCTCCTCAGTCCACATTACTTATTCCACATTCCATTCATATGTGTACTCATTCTCATCCATTCACTCATATCGACGACACATTATTTCACATACACATTCATTATTCTACATACATATCCATGTTCGTACATCGACACATTCATTATTCTACATACATATCCATGTTCGTACATCAACATCATACATCCAATCCGCATTCATACATACACATCCATATCCACATCCATACATCCACATCCACATTCACATCCATACATCCATATCTACATGCATACATCCATTTTCACATCCTCATTCATACATCCACATTCACATACATACATCCACATCCGTATCTACATCCATACATCCACATCCACATCCACATTCACATTCACATCCATACATCCACATCTACATGCATACATCCATTTTCACATCCTCATTCATACATCCACATCCACATACATACATACACATCCGTATCTACATCCATACATCCACATCCACATCCACATTCACATTCATACATACACATCTACATGCATACATCCACATCCACACTTCCATTTCCACATCCACACATCCACATTCACATTCATACATCCACATCCATATTCACATTCATACATCCACATCCACATTCACATTCATACATCCATTTTCACATTCCCATTCATATAACCACATACGCCTTCACATATATTCTTTTACATCACATCCATTCTCGCCCTATCACAACCCATATACATCTTATCCCATCTCATACACTTCTTACCTCATCCCATACACACCTTATCACATCTTAACTCATCTTATCACATCCTAACTCATCTCATATGCATCTTATCACATCTCATACACCTCTTATCACATCCTATCACATCTCATACACCTCTTATCACATCCTATCACATCTCATACACATCTTATCACATCCTATCACATCTCATATGCATCTTATCGCATCTTAACTCATCTTATCACATCCTATCGCTTCTCATACGCATCTTATCACATCCTAATATCTATTTATAGAATACAAGAGAATTCTTATAATTGATATAAGATTTCTTTACGCATCTATTTATGCATAAATTCCATTTTAAAGAGAATAACACTTTTGAAATAAAAATCAATCTTTTATGCATCTTCCTATGCATAAATTCATTTTAAATGAGAATGACACTTTTGAATTAAAAATCAATCTTTTATGCATCTTCCTATGCATAAATTCAATTTAGATGAGAATGACACTTTTGAATTAAAAATCAATCTTTTATGCATCTTCTTATGCATAAACTCATTTTAAATGAGAATGACACTTTTGAATTAAAAATCAATCTTTTATGTATCTTCCTATGCATAAATTCATTTTAAATGAGAATGACACTTTTGAATTAAAATTCAATCTTTTATGCATCTTCCTATGCATAAATTAAGAATTAATAACACTTTTTGGATTAATTTAAATTCTTTATGCATCTATCCATGCATAAATCCAATTTAGTAGGAATTACACTTTTAGAATAAAAGAATTTCTCTTATGCATCCTATTTATGCATAAAACCCATTTATGATGAAAATCACACTTTTAGTATAAAAATATCATCGTCTCATGCTTATACCATGGAGGTTTTGATTTTTTGGAGCCATGTTGCTCTATGTATATATTGCAAACCCTATGTAAAAAAAGAATGTTTTATGAAAAAATTCCAGTTATCTAAGTGATTTGACTATCAGATATCGAGTTTAAAGAAATAACAATTGTTTCCTCGGACGTATGTCATAGATCTTTAATAAGAATCGATTATCTTGCTTAAAGTAATTATTTCTGAACCTCCTAAGTCTTAGGATCTTGATGACAAAATCAAATAGAAATTAACGATGTATCGTTTTGGTAGAATCATGAGACGTGCAAACCATGCAAACAGTCAGAGCCTCTCACGGATGAGGAAGAGCTTGACCCAGATGTTCGCAAATCCCTTCACAGATCTCAGCTAGGTCCCTTCAAGGGTGAAGGGAAAAACTTGGGCGAGGCTATGGAAAAGTGGATCGAAGAAATGGAAGAATACTTCAATGTCACTGGATACAATGAGAAAAGTAAAGTGTCTCTTGCAAGGCTGAAACAGCCAGAGTGGCATGGAGAAACCACTGTGAGACAAACCATCTAGATTGGAACACCCAGACATAGAATGATCACAAGATATACCTAAGGAAAAGATTATGTCCTCTTGGTTTCTTGGAAACTAAGATGAATGAATTCTTGGAGTTAACCCAAGGGACCTAGCGCTTCACTCATAGGCCGCTTCCTTGGTCCCTCATCCACCGTACCGGAAGCTCACCCCATTTAAATCGAACCGAGGCTGGTCAAGACCTCGGCCGACCTTGCTACGCGAGACGTCCTCCATTGACTCTCCGTTCATCAGCAGTTGCAACTTTATCAATTAGGTCTCCACGACCCTAATCATAAGACGGTCAAAATGCTTCCCCAGCATTCTTGACATAAAACAGTCATTTACATAGAGTTTACAAATACAGTTTCTATAATGAACTCTCGTCTTTCCACATTATCCCTCATCAATCTACATTACTTATTCCACATTCTTTTCATATGTGTACTCATTCTTATCCAATCACATCATTTTCTATCTCATCACATCAGATTCATTCACATCACATATCATTTATTCACATCCCAATTCACATGCCATCACATCTCATCCATTCACTCATATCGACGTCACATCATTTCACATACACATTCGCATTCATTATTCCACATACACATCCACATTCGTACTTCCACATCCATACATCCATGTCCACATCCGCATTCATACATACATATCCATATCCACATCCATACATCCACTTCCACATCCATACATCCACTTTCACATTCATACATCCACATCCACATCCACATCCATACATCCATTTTCACATCCACATCCATACATCCATTTCCACATCCACATCCACATCCATACATCCATTTCCACATCCACATTCATACATCCACATCCACATCTACATCCATACATCCATTTTCACATCCACATTCATACATTCCACATCTACATCCACATCCATACATCCACAATCATACATCCACATTCACACATCCCATACTTATCACATACACATACATCTTTCCTTTCCCATACATCCTTCACATACATACATCTACATCCATTCTTTCACATACATATATCTACATCCATTCTTTCACATACATACATCTCCATCCATTCTTTCACATACATATATCTACATCCAATCTTTCACATACATACATCTCCATCCATTCTTCGTTCATTTTCATCTATCTGATTCATTTCACATCCTCATATCTATTTATAGAATTACAAGAGAATTCTTATTTTTGATATAAGATTTCTTTACGCATCTATTTATGCATAAATTTCATTTTAAGGAGAATAACACTTTCGAAATAAAAATCAATCTTTTATGCATCTTCCTATGCATAAATTCATTTTAAATGAGAATGACACTTTTGAATTAAAATTCAATCTTCTATGCATCTTCTCATGCATAAAATCAAAATTGATGAAAATAACTCTTTTGAACTAAAAATAGATTTCTTTATGCATCTTTCTATGCATAAAATCAAAATTGATGAGAATAACACTTTTGGGTTAAAATAAATTCTTTATGCATCTTTCCGTGCATGAATCCAATTTAGTAGGAATTACACTTTTAGAATAAAAGAATTTCTCTTATGCATCTAATTTATGCATAAAATCCATTTATGATGAAAATCACACTTTTAATATAAAATTTATCTTTTATGCATACAAATCATTTATGATAAAAATCACTCTTTTAATATAAAAGAATTTCTTTTATGCATCTATTTATGCATAAAAATCATTTATGATGAAAATCACACTTTTAATATAAAAAATTATCTTTTATGCATACAAATCATTTAATGAAAATCACTCTTTTAATATAAAAGAATTTCTTTTATGCATAAAAATCATTTTAAGGAGAATAACACTTTTGAAATAAAAATCAATCTTTTATGCATCTTCCTATGCATAAATTCATTTTAAATGAGAATGACACTTTTGAATTAAAATTCAATCTTCTATGCATCTTCTCATGCATAAAATCAAAATTGATGAAAATAACTCTTTTGAACTAAAAATAGATTTCTTTATGCATCTTTCTATGCATAAAATCAAAATTGATGAGAATAACACTTTTGGGTTAAAATAAATTCTTTATGCATCTTTTCGTGCATGAATCTAATTTAGTAGGAATTACACTTTTAGTATAAAAGAATTTCTCTTATGCATCTAATTTATGCATAAAATCCATTTATGATAAAAATCACACTTTTAATATAAAAATTATCTTTTATGCATACAAATCATTTATCATGAAAATCACTCTTTTAATATAAAAGAATTTCTTTTATGCATCTATTTATGCATAAAAATCATTTATGATGAAAATCACACTTTTAATATAAAAAATTATCTTTTATGCATATGTTTATGCATACAAATCATTTATGATTAAAAAATCACTCTTTTAATATAAAAGAATTTCTTTTATGCATTCATTTATGCATAAAAATCATTTATGATGAAAGTAACACTTTTATAATAAAAATAAATTTCTTTTATGCATACTTCACTTTATAATAATAAAAATATTCTTTTATGCATACTTTTATGCATAAAAATCAAATATGATAAAAGTAACACTTTTATAAAATAAATTTCTTTTATGCATCCTCTTATGCATAAAAATCAATAATGATAAAAGTAATACTTTTATAATAATAAAAATATCCTTTTATGCATACTTTTATGCATAGAAATCAATATGATGAAAGTAACTCTTATGTAATAAAAATATACTTTTATGCATTATTTTAAGCATAAAAATCCATAATGAAGAAAGTAACACTTTCATAATAAAAAAATTTATCAATAAGTATCTTTCATAGAATTTAATTCTATTGAAAATCATTCTTTTATAAAAATTAATCAATATGCATCTTTTTATGCATGAATGAAAATGACACTTTTAGAACACTCTAACGATGGGGATTACTCTTTTTTATTAATAAAAGATTAATTTTATTTCACAATTTTTTTAGAAAAATTCGCCATAACCTCCTTTGTATGGCTGACCATTTTTTAATTTTTAACTTACTAAAATTAATTAGAAGTTTACCAAGAGTATTTAAATCATTCTAATGTAAACAATCAAAAAGAAACATTATGAAAAACTTGATTTTATTCATTAATCATTCATCTAGGATAAGAATGGTTGGATTTACTAAAGAAGAGAGGGGAATCCCTTTTTTCAATGAGGCATAACATCATTTGCAATTTAGAGAAGACAAAAATCATAAAAAACCATAAAAACCATAAAATTAATGGAAAAGAGAAGAATCTCCAACTTACTAATGAATTTGAGAGCTTTCCTTTCGCTTGATGGTTTGAGGGTTCTACTCTTGTTTGAAACAAGAGTGGCCACCAATCTTTTGGAAGAGGGAAGGTCAAAAACTAATGAATTATGAGTAAAATTTACTATTTTTGGCACTTGGGAGAGGCAGTTGGGAGAGGCAGGGTAACAGTGCAAAACACTATTAAGTTTCAACAAAGAGAAAGGCTTCTATTTATAGGAAAAAGTGAGCTTCTAACCAAGTCAACTGATTCTAGAATTTTCCAAATCAGTTTGGTCAATTTTTAACCATTTTTGGGTCAGTTTTGCTCACTTTTTGGATCTAGTTGAAACAGGAGAGAGGAGAGATAAAAATATCTCATTATTTGGGAGTTTAAAACTCATTCAAGCATGTGAAATAGGCGCCTCCTTCATGAGGGAAATTCCCCCATATTGAGGTGTCAAAAATGCATCATTTCTTCTAAATATCTCTCTTTTTTAACTATTAACCTTATCCTTAGTCAACTCTTCATCTTATGTGAGTATTTACTCATTTTTTGGGGGATTTTATTTATTTCTTCCATTTATCTCCTCCACACATTTGGATGAATCTTATTGGTCCATAGGAACCTTAATCTAAAATTTTGAAAAAATCTTCACCCCCAGGATAATGCCTCTTGAACAGATTATACTTAATTTCTAATGCACCTTCTGAAAATCTTTTTGAACTTCTGTTTCAAGGGAACTTATTTTAATAAGATGAGATATTTTTGTATCCAAAAATATTTAAAAACTGAATTACCACTCTCTAGAAGATTTTCTCTCTCTAGACCAAAACTGGTAGAAACAAGATCTTTTACATTTCTGAAGAGGGATTTGACTACAGGGGAAGATACTGGACATCCTGAGAGGCTGAGGGGAGGAATCTTACATCCCTAGAAGATTTTTATTCTGTGGGAAAGAATGAGCGACTGTGCGTCGCTTAAGGGGGGGAAAAGCGGTGATTTCTATGAACCAAAAGTGCAAGTCTCTTCATTAATCTGGCCATACGACCTACGGGTTTGGTCGGATCAAATTGGATAGTTAAGGCCTTGACCCATTAGATAAATCTCCTGTTAGATGATTTTCCTACTGGAATCGCACATACCTCCTAGGCGAGGGAAGTTTTTCCGGGTTCGGTTTTGGAGGAACCGCCGGGCTAGTCTCTTGTCCGGATATTGGCTCCAATTTGCCTCCCCATGTGTAAGACCCGGTCTCATGCATGAGTATTTCAATGATTTATTAAGATGTGAAGTAATTTGGCACAATCAATCTCTTTGGAGACATCATCTCATCTCATCGGAGAAGAAAAAGAATATAGAAAGAAAGGAGGGGTTCATTCAAGGAACCTACAATACTTACAAATTACGTTTAATAGAGTTCTCTCTCTTTCTCTCTCACTCATGAAATAATTAAAACATACAAGAAAAACAATAAAAGAAACTAATACTCTCTATAGATGTTTGCCTGTCTCAGCCTGTCCTGGCTCCTTGTATGTAGCAGGCCTGCAATTTACAGCGGCGGATGTAACTCTCTGGTCTTTTGTCATAGTATAATTGAGTTTATACTTAAAATTACAAGAATAGTGTTGGTCTACAACCCAATGTGGGCCATTTTGAAAATTTTGGTTATATGGAAAAAATAGACTACTTTGGAGAGGTCTACTTTAAGAAAAGTTTACTTTTTTCTATCAATTAGCTTTTTAGTATACATATATTATTATTATATGATATTAAGTATACTTATTTTGACGACCACCACCAACTCATCTCCATTATCCGATCCAATGATTTGCACTTACATCAACTACACTAGTCAATTAATAAATTAATTGACTAAAATACAAGTAACCATACGAAACTTCATATCATCAAGACGATGCAACCAATACTCCCACACATGTACAAATTCACCTATGTACGCGGAAAGTAAGCTACAATCGCCCAGATTTAGAAAGACGTCCCAATCTAAACTCGTCTAGGAGTATTCATAACATAAAAACCTGAGAATAAAATATTCCATGAATTCTTTTAAGAATCCATAAATACACATGGGAATATATAAAATATTCCACGAATTCATCCTTATAACAGTGTGTCACTTGTTGGTCATCACAAGCCACTTGTGTTAGGCTTGGGTTGCTTTTGCAAGTTTGCATTTGCTCATGTATTTGTCCCTACTTATGGCTTATTCCTTGTTGGTGGTTCTCCTCTACCACATTAGAGCTTCTCTTTAAATGATTATTCCATTCCTTGTGGTATCTCATGATTATATTTTTCCTTGTGGTATCTCATGATTATATTTTCCTCTTTTTTATTCAAGCCTAGCCTAAACACTCCTTTCCATGTCTCAATCTGTGACCACCTTAAGATGATTTTTTACTACTCTCTATGTTACTCTCCCACTATTTCGCTAGTATTTCTAATTCTCCATCCTAATATTTGTACCACTTGTACAAGAGATTTTAAGAGAGAATGTTCCCTCATAGGCCAAAGAGAAGCAATATCTATGTTTTTCATATTATAAAAGCTTTAATCCCAAATCATAAAGATGTTTCTCTTACAAATCCCATATTAGAGATATTGAAAAATCCTAACCTCCAACAAGGAAAGTACATAAAATATATTAAGCAAGAGTTACCTTAAAGATGTACATTCCATTAGGATATATAAATTTTTGACTTGTAGACAAAGTGAGTGGATAACTTAAGCGTGTTTCTATATATGTCCTTGAGCCCTTAGTCCACTTATACCTTAGTTTCTCTTGTATTCCCCTATTCTCAAACAACTAATGCCTAAATAATCAAGATATGGGCATTTGTGGGCATACCTTTGTGCATTGTGGGATGTTTTATGTGTCAATACTATGAGAATGATTTGACACATTGGATTTGACTATGTTCCATGCAATGTTATCATGAAGCCTTTCGCTTGAACTGATTTTGTGACATTGTCTTGGATTTCCTTCACATGAAATCGGTGACCTAAGTTGGTCAAGTCCATTGATCAGATTAACATAATACAAGCTCAATGCTTCCATTCCTAATATAATTCCTATCATGCGAATATAAAGATATAAAGCCCAAGGATGATCAAAAGCATGAACACCCCTTGGACACTTAAATTATCAAAGTCTAGTATTCATGCATAGAGGTTTTACCCATCCTAGAATTCAAGAAGAAATTCTGACATTTGCATCATGGGAAAGAGAAGTAGATGGAACATTTTGAAAAGGCTACCAAGATATTTGGTTTCCTTGATTTAGTGTACTATGACTTGTGTGGACCAACCAATGTTTATTCACAAATGAATTTTCTAAAACAACTTAGGTATTTTCTTGGGTACAAGTTAGATGCCTTCTCATACTTTAAAGAATCCTCTATGACTATGTCCCAAAAAGAACAAGTAAACCATAAAAGTCGTAAGGTCGAATGGAGGGGAAGAATATACCTCAAATGACTTCAAAGGTCATTGTTGAAAACGTTGATTTTAAGTGGCAATACACCACTCCTCATACTACTCAACTAGAATAAAGTAGCATATAGAATGAAAATGATGTTGGTTGAGAAAATGAAAAGTGTGCCAAAAGCCACCGACCTTTCTTTTGGACAAAGGCTATATCTACATACCTTTATCTCCAAAAAGTAGGACTACATAACTTCATGATAATTCGAGAAGAGAATTTTACTAAAGGGAATCTTGCTCATATGCAAGATAGTGAAAGGAAGAAGCTAGACCATAAATCCAATTTATAAATTATATGGTTAAAAGTTGTGAAATCCTTGCAACTATTTTCTCCACAAATGGTCAAATACCAAGATGAAACATTTATTCGTGGCATCCAAGAAATTCAAGATGTCAAAGAAGAAAACAAGGATGACATTCTACCCATCATTTCAAATGAAAACTTCATTTCTTCAAATATTAAAGAGACAAAAATCAGGTTCTCAACAGATCAACTAGACCCTTTGAAGGCCTGATTACAATCATGCACTAATGACAAATATTATGAGAATGGGTGGGCCAAAAATTATAAAGTCAAGGGGAAAAAGTTACGGTTGACACAATCTTAGTATGTATTCTAGGCCCCTATCTATGCTCCCACACATCCACATCTTGTGATCATTGTCTAGTATATGATCCTACCTTGATTAAAATGATAAATAGCTTCACTATGCCATGAGTATACTTGCCAACTTCCCAGTATGGAATGAGAGGATACAAACCAACCCCAACACCATGCCAAGTTAAGGCAAGATTAACGAGTCAAAAGTTGAAAAGCCATAGTATATATAGATAAGAAAATGGCAATCTCATCCATTTGACCATCACATAGTTATATATCAATTATGCAATAGGTTTGATTAGTCAATTTATGCGAGATCTTTTAAAACCCCATTTCAATGTAGTTAGAAGGACCCCCAAACATATCAAAGGACTTGGGGACCATGGCTACATTTTATGTCTAATTTACAGCTAAAACATTTAAGGCTACAAAAATATGTTGACCAAGCGCACAGTTTACACGTGGAAATAACATTATGATTTAGTTCTGGCTAGATAAGTATATCCATAAGATGGACAGGTTAGAAACCTACATTTGCAATATCTCCTGTACTAAGTATTGGGGAGATGCAATAGCAGCACATAAGATAAGCTAATAACACTTATGGCTTAGTTTTGAGTAGCCAATGACTTAAGTGTGATGTGTTTGGCATTCAGTTGGCAAAAAGTCCAGTGTTTCTTGATAGACAAAACACAGGCATCCACTGCCTGTTCAGTTGGGGACCAACTACATTTTTTATGGAATTAAACACTAGCTTGTCGGACTTATAAGCACATTCCATTCAAGGTTCAAACTTCATATGCAAATCTTCTCTCCTCTTTCCAACTCTCAAGTATACCAAAGCCTGAAGAAATGAGATAAGAAAGGTAGCCAAAGCATAGCACAAAGAGAAGAAAGTTTGTACACGTGCTGAGGCACCGTCAACATAACATTAGGCAAGATGGATATTATAAAACTGTGTACATGCCGAGGTAACAGCAATTAAAAAATGACAGGCAAGAAAAATTGACGATGTTGCGATACATCAGTAGCCACACAGGCAAGGCTAAGAACCCTACCAAACGCTGGGCCCGCCCTGGTTGGTTGGTCGTTATATCCATTTTGCCTTTGGTAGCACACTTCACACACGTACACCTCTTTACAGGCTTCCACATCAGCCTACTAGGCTAAGGGACTACACTTTGAGCATCTGATCCAACTATCAATGTCACTGGCTAATGTATTCTCCTATCCACAACAATAGGCTAGGATATTTGATTGTATGCACTTCTTGGTTGGGTAGGAAATGTAGCATGACATTAGGCAAGCTAGATTGGAGTGGTTAAGAAAAGTGTGCGAAGGGTGACAACAGCCCCATGTTCCCAATTGTGGCTGGGAGTGCGTGGCAAGCAGAGCACATCTGTGTCTGGGATTGCATGACCAAAGCACCTGTAGAATCATGATCCTAGTTGGTTTGGTCCATCGTACCACCAATGCGTCTGTACAAAAGTACCTCTTCTCTTCAACACAGCAATGCCCCCATTCTCTCATTGTCTCCAAACGTCTGCTCCAGGAGCTTGGAGAGGAGAGATTAAATTGGTGATGCATAGCACAATAAAAAGCTAGAACACCTGCTGGGTGAATGTGAACCTAAGTATGAGGTTAGGCGAGCAGGATTTTGGGGATACTGAGACACGTGTGCACTCTTGAGTGTGCATAGTAAAGAACGCTGACCACGGCTGTTTGGCTGAGACTGCACACTTGGCACATCTGGGAAGCAAGGGAAAAACAGCCCTTTGTGGCTTCAACCTCACACTTATGCTACCTACTGACAAGAAACAACTGC
The DNA here is from genome assembly GCF_041138505.1 of Cibotium barometz. NCBI lineage: Eukaryota > Viridiplantae > Streptophyta > Polypodiopsida > Cyatheales > Cibotiaceae > Cibotium > Cibotium barometz. Next base: position 24,079,208 of record NC_141083.1, read on the forward strand.
ACACTTCAGTTAATTGTAATAAAAACAACACAGAAAAATGGTTGACAATGACTAGGGCTCATTATACAGAAACAATCGCCACCCGTCATCCATGGACAGCCAATCTTGCCTGTCCAACTCCCTGCCCATCCCAGGAGCAGCAAGATATATGTACAAGGACCTAAGCCTAGAAACTAAAAGCATTAAAAACCATAGCATCACACTAAGGCATATGTTGATAAAGCTTCTTCATTGAAACTACTACATGCCTGTTAGAACCAAAACTTACAATAGTGAATGTGATGACTATCATTACACCTTGTGTTGCACACTTACAAAAATTGAAGAAATGAACTGTAGTCCTCAAAAAAGGAATTAGTAACCAATATTATTTCAAGCACCAGCAGGGCCACTTCGTTTCCTCCATTTCCCAGACCTACGAGGCTCAGAAATAACTGGTACATCACGCATTGGATCAGCTTCCTGAGGTATGTCATAATTGTCAGGTATTTTTCTAAGCCTAAAACCTTGCCGGAGATATTTGAACACATTGACTGCAAAGACATACGTTTGTTTTGGCCCATATGCAATTAAGAAGTACTGCAAAGACATTCAAAGCATTAGAAACATCTATATATACCAATGGAAAGTTCAAGTTATTTCCCAAACTAAAGAAGAACCAAAGTACAATCTCAACTCTGTGAGAGTCTATGCATGGCATCTCCACCTCACATCATCAGTGCTGTAAGACTACTCATGCAATGCAAGTAATAAAGATAGAATGGGCAGCAGAAGACTTCAACACACAAGCATTCACAAGTAACCTACCCTATTCCTTGTATTATGTACAACCAAAAAAAAACTCAATTTTTTCGATACAAAAGGTAATCCCAAAAGATAATCTCCTTGATCTCAACCCAAAACACTAGCAGCTGATCCATTCTCCATATCCAATTGCAAACATACGGCTGTCCAATTGCTGAGATGGAAGCGAAACAACTGATCTCCCTCTAATCTCAGCCCAATTGCTGAAGACAGCTGTCCCTTTAGCTCATGCTCACTGCAGATCTGGTTCAGCGCTCCAAGTGTCACTGCAATGCATGTTTTGCAGAAACCACTTTGTCTCTTACAGCATCTTCAAATTCAAAGTGGTTTGAGAGATTTTTAGGAGGATGACTTTTCACATAAAAAGTCAATAAAGTTGTTTTTCAGTTGCTTTTTAAAAGCAAGTAAAAAGCAAAACTTACCTTAAAGCAAGCCTAAGCCGGCTCTATATAAGTGAGGGCTCTAGTCATAACCACAACGTGGGTCTGAGAGGTGGAGGCCAAAGAAGCCTTCACTCACGGGCCTTGGGCGCGTGCTCCTAGCCGAGGATACTTGGAGCGAGACCGGTGAAGTTGTAACCCAACTTTGTGAAGAGTAAAGAAGTACTTGCGGGGATGCCAGAACAGTTTGGGGCCACCACTTCTCTTGTGTAGGAGCAATCTAGCTCCCCTTGTCTACATTCTCTCTCTATTTTCTCTCTCAAGTTTAACTAATTTAAACTATTTTGAAGTGCTTGTGTGTGGGAAAGGTTTTATCTACCGCCCATCAATTTTATTAAAGGCTGGCGTCAAGGTTCCATTGTCGCGATCACGTCAACTTTCTCAAGGGGCCAAGCTCATGGTCATCTGCACACAAGCATGACACGAAGAGACGAGAAAGAAGCCAAAGAAGAGAATCGATTTCTCTTGGGAAAAAGCAAAGAGAATTCACATGGACCACAGACACATGAAAATGCACAGTGAAGGCATGTGTTGGCATGTGTAGATCAGCCATCAGCATTTGGGTGGATAAAAGTTAAAAAGCAAGGCTCTTTTGACCAAAGGTTAAGTTTAACAAAGTCAAAAAGCGGATCAAAGTGTATGGAAAGGTTGACTACGTCAGGATAACGGCGTGCATGTGGTTTGGAACAACTTCAAGCAAGAGAACATGCAAATGCAAGGATGTTTGACCAAGTTTGAGCAAGGGTTTACCAAGTTTGACCGTGCATGCAAATGCGGGGATGTTTGACCAAGTTTGAGCAAGGGTTTACCAAGTTTTGACCGTGCTTTGACTGAGGTTGACTCGATGGACAAGGTGGACCAATGTTGTGGGAAAGCATGGGCTGATTTTGGCTTGGTTTTGAAAAGTAAAAAGTCTGCAAAAGCTGGTTTTTTTGCTTTCTTGGTTGGAAAAGTCACTTTTTCTCAAGGCTTGATGAGAAGTGCTTTTGGCGGCCTGTTGGAGGGCAAGATCAGGGCCACTTGGAGGGGTAAATCACTAGCCGAAAAGCAAGATTGGACATGAGCACTAGAGGGACAGCAAGAGGTGCTGAACAAGCGTGCTTATCAACGTTTCCAGAGGGGAAATTTATGGGCTGATTCTAGGCAAGATGCAATCAAGACCAAAAGGGACTTTGATGCAGGTGAAGAAGCCATGTGAGAAGGTAACTTCACGGACAGGTTCAGCAGCACAGTGTGGGTCTGGAGCATTGCCTGATGCTCAAGAGGGGGTTCCCTCTGTTAGCATTATTCATCTCCTGGTAGTGTGCCCAAGTTGTGTATCAAGGGTGCCTAGATTTATCCCAGGCAACACCTTATTTTTTCCTCTGTTTAGGCCCTTGGTTGTAGGTTTGGCCACCCATTATCACATGTTTATTTTTGTCCAATCGTGAGTCTTTTCTGGAGCAAGTCAACTAGCTTATCTTGGGGCTATATAAGGCTTGCCTCCTCCTCATTTGTACTCACCTTGACAGGGGCTTCAAGGCCCGGGTCCTCCCTCAAGGGAGTAGTTCATCATGCCCACACATACAGGGACCACCCCTTGCACAGGGCTGATTGTATCATTGCTTCTTCATCATTATGCAGATTTGTTTTCTCTCTCTCTGTGCCTATGTCTCACGCTTTCCGCTGCGCACTTTTAACATGGTATCATAGCCCCGGGTTGAGGCTCTTCTACAGAAGGTGTTCGGGCGTTTTTTAGAGAGAAGGATTTCTGCGTTTTCTTGATGCTACTGGTTGCAGAGGAGGAGGAGAGCATTTTTCTCCAGAATAGGTACTCTCATGGCTGCGTTTTCTGCCCTTGTGAGCAGGTGAAGGGCAGCCAGCATGGCTGCGTTTCTGCAGATATGGGGCAGCAAGCAGGGCAGCCAATCTGGCTGCAAATATGTGGCAGCAAGCAGGGGAGACACCCTGGCTGCGTTTTCTGCAGATCTGGGGTAGCAAGCAGGGGAGACACCTATGGATGTGTTTTCTGCAGATCTGGGGCAGCCAGAGGACGTGCTGAAGGTGCTGTGTTTTCCTCTTCCCTCTCTTCTTCTTGGTACACGTGCTGCCGGCTGTTTACAGCAGCGTTTTTTGCATTATCTCATCTGCGTTCTTGGAGGCAGTGAAGGCAGGTGTTCTTTTTCAGGAATGGTGCCTTCCCACATGGCCTTGAGCCCTTGCTCGGCCAATCTTTGCTTTGTCAGAGTTTTCAGACTCATGGGTGCACACTTGGATTCTCATCCTCAAGGTGTGTGTGGAAGACAGTTAGTCCTTTCTCGACAGCAGAGGGGGTCTGTAATATGCGGAGGGGAGCATGGGGCCTATTTATATGCCCCATGCATGCAGTCGGCCAGCTGTAAAAGCTCTCCACGACTGCATACAGCAGTCAGCCAGCCACCAGCACCTCCACGACTGCTGAATATGCAGTCGGCCAGCCACACGACTGCTGAATGGACAGTCGGCCAGCCACTAGGTGCTCCTGCCAACCATCTGGCATCCATCCACACCATGGAAAAATGGGGAAAAATAGGGAAAAAAATACGGGGAGTGAGGAAAAATGATAAAACACCTCATAAGGGCGGGCACACCCACAACAAAGGCCCTAGTGTATAAAAATAGACAGGAGATGACTTCTAACAATATGCTCCAAATAATGCTCGTGCAACGCGTTTGCTGTGGAATGATTTGTGTGCTCTTTCAATCTCTCATCCTGGCTTTGTGATGGGAGACTTTAATATGTGTGTCTCTAGGGAGCAAGCCACGTCGCCTCATTCTGTAATGGATGGCTCGGAGAGAATGGCGTGGGAAGCTTTTGCAGCAAGGTCGCTAAAACAAGACATGTGGTCTTGGTTGCATCCAGATGAAAGGGGTTACACTTATGCCTCACAACAGTTTCGGGGCACTTATGCTAGATTGGATAGGATGTATATTTTACATCAAGATCTCTTTTTGCCAGAGGTTCTTACTATGATGGTTGATCAGCAACAACAGGTTTTGTCGGATCATTGGCCGCTTGTGTTTGAAATGGTCTATCATCCTGTGGATGCATATAAAGGCTTGTTGGGACGCTTGCCTTTGCGCTTAAATCACACTTTTTTGGAGCATGAAGTTTTTGATGTTTATATGCGTCAGTTGATACGACATTTCTCCACAAGAGTGTCCATGGCTGATTATCATGCTTGGCCAATGTTCCTTACCAACACTCGAAAATTAGCGCGGCATTATGGTCTTGCTAATGCCTCTATACAAAAACAGCATGTGGCTCTTCTTGAGTCGCTTTTAAAGGGCTACTTTTGAGGCTTAGCCCTTTCCTCACAGATAGAGGCGGGACCCCATTTGGTATTACAGACCACCTGTGTGGTTGTCCCCCCCCCCCCCCCCCGCCCCCCCCTTATGAGATAGCCTTCTCCTCATAGAGCGACTAGCCAGAGGAGAAGCATCTCTTCCCTTTGTGATCACTTGTTTCCCGCCCTTACATGAAGCGAGTTTGTATTTAGCCCTTCGTGGTTGTACTTAGTCCTTTGTGGCTATTTTTCTTTAACTAATTAAAGGATCTTTTTCCCGGGAAAAAAAAAAGAACCGAATTGTGAAGAATATGGCACACTCCATGCTCTTTGCAACAAAGCTACTTTAACACCTTTGGTCAGAATCAATCAACACAGCAGTGTACCTTCTGAACCGTTGCCCCACGGTCGTTGTCTCTCACAGGACCTTGTTTGAGGCATTTTATGGCGAAAAACCCACTACTCTTCTAAATCAGAGACTTACAAAGTTTTTGATCCACAATCGAACAAAGTCTTCGTTCGTCGAGATTTTGTCTTTGATGAGCGAGATTTACTTCGCCTTCCGTTGCCCATACCACCCGAACAAGATTTTCTGACTGTGCCACATGAACCCCATCAGTCAACTATTAGTCTGCCTCTTGAGGATCCTTCCTCCTCCCGACAGCCACCCAAGGACCCTTTACCCCGCTGGTCCCAACAGACCATGCGTGATTCAGGCATGCTTACCCGTGATCAAGGTTGTTAGAGGCGTCCAAGGCATTTGGTACGAGGCACGTATGGTACGTGCCTCAAAAGACTCTTATTTTTTTGGAGACTTTAGAGACGTGTTAGAGGCGAGAGAGAGAGAGACTAGAGTGTGTATGTATGAGCCTTGAGGGAGGGAGAGAGAGGGTGTGTATGAGAGGGAGAGAGAGGGTGTGTGTGAAAGAAAGAAAGCTGTATTAAACGTCTGCAAAAGGCCAAAATCACCTATGAGACGAAAATAGTCCATCATCATCATCTGGATACATCATCAAGATTCAAGGGTACAAAGTAAAATGAAATGAACTGAAATGAACCGGTAAAGTATAGAGAGAGCTCCTAGTGTGTTTGAACTTTGAACTTTGAACTTTGGGTCTTGAGAAAGGCTTAAGGGAGGGAGGGAGAGAGAGAGTGTGTGTGAGAGGGGTTGCCTTGGGCCCTTAAAACCCCCGTCTAAAGACTCAAACCAGGAAAAAAAAAAATTGTGGACGCCTCGATTAGGCAGTCATACGCCTCGAACGCCTCTAACCGTTAGAGGCGCGCCTCGTAACAACTATGCCCGTGATACCCCCTTGGACAGTCCTCATCGGTCCACCACACTCACTCCTCATGCCTCATTTGCCTCTATTTTTTCCGTAGACTATGTGGCACATGATGAGCCAACATTGTGGAAAGCATGCAACATCCTTACAAAGTCCATCAGCTGGCCCATCCTCGAGCGTCTTCACGAGCGGATCGGCATCGGCCCACCATCACCCTCAGCATCTTGAGAGGGGGACTATCCTCTCCTTTCAACTTAGTCTTCATTGTTGTAACTTGCGCATGAGTCGGTGAAAACCCCATGAGGACACTACTCATGTGAAAACCCACTGCATAGCATTTACCATCTTGCATACCCTTTGCATAGCATTCAATTTTTTGTGTTTGGGATGCAAGTATGAATGAAAACCCAAAAATGGGCATTTATGCATGTGAAAACCTCTTGCATTGTAGCATTGATCCAGTACTACCCAAACTCACACAAACTACAACAGACGAAGAGCACATGATCTACACCCGCGACACGTAACCTTACCCAAACCAAATACTCATCATGTTCCTCTACTGTCGGCGCTTCATCATACCAGGCCATACACGCTGCTGCTCTGCAGTGCGGCACCAGGTCTGCATCAAAACAATTCAGCAGTCTTACACCAACACATACTCTTCATTATTTTATTGCTGCTGCCAGCGCTTCTTCTGCTGGTCTTCACCATTGTCTTCTCTGAACAACAACGCCCTGTTGGCAGCACCCAGATCTGCCCTAGTCACACCCTGTACCTACAGCACCTAACGACTTCACATCTGCGTTTCTTCTACAGTACCCATCTTCACATGTGTTTACCTGGAGTGCTCATACTACCTCGGGATCATGGCCCTCTCCACCCTCATTCACCATCACCGGGACAGCAACCCTCTCTGCTCCTTTACCTCGACATCGAGACAGCAGCCCTCTCTGCTCATTACTTCGGGATAGCAGCCTACCATCTACTTGGGATCACCGCCCTCAGCATCAGCACAGGACAACAGCCCTCTCTGCTCCTTCATTTCTGTGTTGCCTTATCAAAGTCTCACACCGAGCTCTTGTACTGGATTTCATTCATCATCATATATACACTCACTCACCCATTTCATGTTGTGTTGATTTGCTCTAATCTCTCATACATCTGGTCCTTTTGTCCTTTTGCCCTCACAGTCTCTCCTGGCTTGAAGTCCACTTTGTTGGTTGAAGGCTCCTTTGCATTCTTCTCCCTTGCAAGGCCCAAGGAAGCTACATCTCAGAGAGCGGGTCTAGGGGTAGAGTCTTTGGGTAACGGATCGGGTAGCTCCGGATCCCTCTCCGATGGTAAACCCCTTTGGCTCGTATACAAGCTTTGGCCTCCTCCACTCCTTCGGCCTCAATGGCTTGGTCTTTGATGAAGTCTTCAAACATCTAAGCTCTTATGTAATCTTGTTCCTTCTTGTCTCTCCAAGCTAGGAACTCTTCATCTTGGAAAAACTATCGAAACTTCCAAAAATCTCGTTATTCTGCCGATGTCATGGCCGCGGTCTCATGAGAAATAGATTGACGGCCTTGGTTCACTCCTAGAAGTTTTATATTGGCCTCATAGTTGTTCCCTTCTTGAGGAACTTGATCTCCCTCTACTCTTGACATGGCTCTTATCACCCCAAGAAAGGTTTCTTCAAGAGAAATCCTTGCTCTGATACCACTATAAGCCCAACGGAGCGTGCAGTGACAGATTCAACCACGTGTCCAAGAGATATAGATAGAGAGAGAAGGGAAAGGGAGTGATATAGAGATTTTACACATTACACCACATTGAGCAGAGGTCTCGCCCCCTTTCAAGAATTTATTTCAAGAGCAATCCACGAGCTTTTCCAAGCTAGGACCAATACAACAAATAAATACAATATCAAACAGACATGTCGATGATGAGGTCGGACTGAAGCCGACACATCAAGGCACAAGATCTTTGATGTCAAGCACACCACGAGGATGACCCACAAGTGTCTTACACCGGGCTAGTACCAATATCCAAGGTCCTAATCAAATCTTGAGGATCACAGATACCCACAAGAACTCCAAACCCAATCTGGAAAGGATCTCGAAAAGGCAAGCACCAAGTTGACGGCTGTTGGACCGGACAGAAGGCAGTTCAGGGCGGCAACAGCACTCTGAAGGCAGCAGTGGCACGGCTTTGAAGGCGGCAAGTGGCAGAGCAACGGCACTACACAGGGTGGCACAAGCGACACTGCTGGGCTGAAACAAGTGTCACATGGCGGCGGCGTTGCGGCCCAGGCGGTGGCTCTACAAGCGATGGCGGCGACGGCGCACAGAGCGCAAATGGGCGGCGACGCTGCACAGTTAGCGGCAATGGTACCACACATGATTCAGGCTGGCGGCAGTGCTACAAACAGCAGTGCTACCAAGTGCAGTAGAGGCGGAGGGCGGCGATCTCCAACGGTGTTGGCGCAAGGTGGCAGAGAGGATGATGATGCTCTTACTCTTTACAAGATTAATCTCCACCAAGACTCAAGTTGTTATGTCTCATCAAGAGGGTACAAACTTCTTTTATACTTGAATGGGGGGGAGGGGGCTTGTTTTGCCATGCTTTGAGTTTGCTTTGCTTTTGTCTTTTCTCTTATAAATATTTGATTTATGCTTTTGTAGATTCAAGGCCTTGCTTTTTGGCCGTAGAGCTGCCTTTTGGAAAAGTGGCTTTTAGCTTTTTGATCCAGCTCAGTGTCCTCTTTCCAATGGTGCCCTCAGCTCACAATCAACATAGTTTGACTTTTTGCTTTTTGACCAAGACTAATGCTTTTTCCTGTGCTAGCTATATGAACCCTATTCCCATGTGTTCATCAATCTGTCCATGTGTCCGGGCATGAGTTTCATCGTGTAAAAAGAGCTCGGAGGATCAAATAGTTACACTCATCCTCTACAGTGTCCAGATTAGGCCGGAGGACTAGGCGAGTGATGAACTCTAGAAAAACGTATGTCTCCAAGACTGCTTCCACCATGACTTTCCAGATGTCGTAGTTTGTGACATCCAACTTGGCATCCGTAGGAAAAGTCAGAAGAGTGGGTATCTCAACCGTCCGAGGTGGAATGAGTGCCATGATGTAGCCCCTTTGAAAAACGCACACACCAAAACAACCCAAGAGCCGCTCTTTGCACTTGTAGGGAGGGTGGGCGGTATAGAAAGTGAGTGGAGAGGAGAAAAAAATGCAGATCTGCCTCTTCGGAGAAGAAAACGCAGGTGTAAAACTCTGCGTGCAGCCACCAAGTTTGCATGGAAACACTGCAAAAATCAGCACCAATCAGCGATTCCAGGTCTAGATGCCTCTGCTTTGATACCATGTCAGAAGGCAGCAGAAAGATGTAGACGAATGACAAAAACACTAAAGCTCCAAGTGAGAGATGAGAGAAAAGAGCAAAATGCTGATGCACTTACTACTAATCCTCAAGAAAAAGATGGATACAACAAGCCCGTAGGCGAGGAGTGGTCTCCGTAGGCAAATGGCTGAAGGTGCTCACCAAATGACCAAAAGCGATGATGACAGTGAGGGGAAAGGGCAGCAAATATATACTCTCCATATGAGTTGGCCGACTCCCTCATAAACTCCTACACGACCTGAAAAATGGGAAGAATACGGCATAAAAAGCCATAAAAAGGGTGGGCAACCCACATCAGAGGCCCAAAATAGGAAAATATGGGAAAATATAGGAACTGTAGACACCAAAATAGCCACCAACAGGAGATGATATATGCTAACACAATAGCCCCAAGTGACTGCCGGCCGCAATGCCCTTTGGTTCATGGACAGTGAAACCGATCCCGTCAAGTGGGAATAGACTCCGTTGGACACCCACACGCGTAATAGCACAACTTAATATCACAATTTGAAATGGACAACTTAATAACAACTTGAAATTGAAATGAAATGGAATGAGATAGATGGACACCAGCACTGGGGCTGGAACGGGCCGACCCCCCCCTCAATATATGATATATTATTAGGAGTATTTAAAAAATACAATGCTCCATGGGTTCCAAGAACCAGATGATGTCCATGTACAAATGAATACAGTACCAAACAAAAGGCTCGAAGTCGACGTTTGAAGTACTTAGAAACCAAGACATTAAGCACAAAATTGCACCAAAAAGAGGAGAAATGCATAGTCGTATTAGCAAAAAACTATAATGGGGCGCCGATGGCGTGATAAACAAAAGTGAGTGTACAATGATCAATCTAAACAAAAATGCCAAATGGCATAATGAAAGGCCCAAGGAGGGTGTACACTCAAGGCAAAATGACTAAGTGCCAAGATACAAGATTGCTAGCAAAAAAGTGGGGCAAGAGTCGAGACTCGAGAGTCGAGACTCTAGACTCAAGAGACTAGGCAAGAGGCTGAAAAGGGTGAAGATCAATCGTGACCTCCTCAGTGAAGTCCTCCATAGGCTGGTCCTCAAGTGGGAGGGGAGGGGGAGGTGGGGGGGACAATGCCTCGGGCACAACCTCAAGCTCCTCTAAAATCTCGGCCCTCTGCTGATCAGAGAGATGTGGGTCCTGCTGTGCCTGCTCCCATTCGGTGAAAGGATCTGCCTTCTTTGTCAAGCCCTTGCAAAGCATTCGCAAGTTGGCACTGACAAACACCAAATCATTTGCACGCTGTACACCAAGGCGGTTCCTCTTCTTAGAGGCAATGTGGCTATAAACTGACCAGAGTTGCTCTAGGCAACTGCTACTGCAAGCCTGTGAGAGTACGCGCACAGCAAATTCCTGCAACTTTGGAGTTTCCGCACCATAATCCTCCCACCAAAGTGCAGACCCTACCTTGAAGCGGTCCGCCTGTGCATCTGCCAAACCAAAAGCCCCCCGCTTCTCTCTATAAATCTGCAATTGGTCCTTGATTGTGCGGCGATCCTCCTCACTAGTGCAAAGGCGATCCAAGGTTTGTCGAAGGCCTTTGCTCACCTCTTTGTCCTTGTGTTGCCCTTTGCCTTGAAACTCAGGATCAACAATGTAGGCAGCAGCATGGAGGGGAGAGTGGTAGGCTTGCCACCTTTTCAAACATAGGGATTTGACCTGTTTATAGTGAGGCTTGACTTTGAACATTGCTTTTAGCTTCTCTGTCATGCGATCCATTGCCTCGTACACTTTGCCAATGCATGGTTGAGTGGAATCCACCACCCTAAGGAGATCAATAATCGGTTGCACCATCTCCACAAGCGCCTTGGCCTCCTCCCACCATGCCGCATCATCCGCCCTTTCCCTGCAAAATTTGCCGACCGTCGTGGAAGCCTCTGAAGTGCGTGCAAACTCATCACTGAGGAAGAGTCCCCTCAATGCCCCGCTACATGTACACAAGCGGCCTAGCATGAGAAAGTTGAATGCAAACCTCGTCTCAGAATACTTAAGAAGAGAGAGACTTGACTTCTTGGAAAACTCGTGCTGCACCCTGTGATGGTTGAGGACAAAGGTCACTATTTTGTTGGCACCCTCAATGACAGGTGCAACCCAATCCAAGGCCCCTATGTCTTTGATAAGGTTGTTGAGGCAATGGGCCATGCAAAAGCACACGGTGATGCGAGGATAAGTTGCTTGGAGAATTGTCCCCGCCGCCCTATTTGCCGGTTCTCCATCCGCACATATGGCAATGACATTCTCCGCCCCCACCGTCTCTAGTGTTGTTGCCCACTCCGCAGCAAGTATCTCGGCACTCTTCCCCGTCCCGGAAGCATCATGGGAGTCGACAAAGTATGTCTCCCCTCGTGAGTAGGCAACAACTCCATGGATGGAGCGCTTTCTAGTGTCACTCCACCCATCAACGACGAGGGTAACACCATTTTCAGCCCATTGCTCTTTCATGTGGTTGGCCGCCACCTCCACGCTTGCCTTCTCCTTGTCAAGGAGAGAGGTGCGGATGGTCTCCGAAGAGGGGGGAACATAAGAGGGTCCATACTCCGCTATCAATTTGCACATGGCCCGAAAGTATGGAGATCTATCCAAAACACCATATGCAAAACACAAACAAAATTCAGATTTTTACCATCATTTAGTCTTTTAAGTTTTAGTCTTTAAAGTTTAGAGCATGATATTTGAATTTTAAATAGTACATGAGCATAGTGCCAAGGACTTACCGTGCCGCCCGAAATGCTATGTGGTCATGAAAGAAGAATCGTGCCACCGCCATGTCCACCTCCTCTTTCAATTGAGGGTTCCAATTCTCATCAAGAGTACTTTGGCGTCCCCGGGAAGCGGATGCCTCTCTTGATGAACGAGGTACATGCGGCGTTGATGTCCTCACAAAGGATGTGGGGTCAACGGCCACTTGAGGATTGCGTTTTGCCAACTCGGCCGCCTCATAAACCACAAGCTTTTCAAGGAGCTCCTTCTTCTTCTCGGCCGAAACCTCCTTGCAAAATTGCACTTCGTTGCCGGGCTCATGCAAGAAGTGAGCACGCACTTTGTGGGCACCGCCGGTTCGCTTGTAGCCGCAAAGCTTACATACCCATGGTCTTGAACCACCCCCTTGACCGTATTGCGAGCACTCTACCTCGTCCCACCAACTCCATCGATGTACGGCGGGCCTCCTTCTTCGTGATGGAGCGGGTGTTGAAGTGGTGGAGGCGGCGGCGGACCCGGGTTGAGGAGAGGAAGGGGTTTGAGAAGAGGATGCCATAGTGATAGAGACTAGAGTAGAGCTTGAGAAAGAGTCAAGACGGAGAATTGGGATGGAGATGTTGGAGAAGGAGAGCTTGGACAATGGAGAGGGTGAGCTTGGAGAGGGAGAGCTTGGATGTTGGAGAAGGAGAGCTTGAAGAGGGTGAGCTTGGAGAGGGAGAGCTTGGATGTTGGAGAAGGAGAGCTTGGAGAGGGAGAGCTTGAGCCTTGGGTCTTGGAGAGGGAGAGCTTGGAGAGGAGATGGCTTGAGGAGAGCATGGAGGTCTCTTATATAGAAGAAGAGGGGAGCCATGTGGGAGAGAGAGACTCAAGGAAGAAGCCTTGGAGGAGTTGCGCATCACCAAACGGCTAGGACAGATAGCCGTTGAAGCCCCGCCAACGGTCAAAAACTGCCGCCAACGGTCAGTTTGACCGTCCCCGTACGGACAGGGAACGCCGTTCCCGGAACATTCCCGGAACGCGTTCCCGACGTCCCCGTTTCGCAGTCGGGCTGCCGTCCCCGTCCCTCCGTCCCGCGGACGTCCCGCCCCCGTCCCAGGCGTTCCCCGTCCCTAGGGTCCGTCCCCCCCGTCCCATGTCACTATGGTGGATACTCAGTCGGGTGCTGTGATAGGCAGCGCAGCCTGTTTGGCTGCCTATCAAGAGGCGCGCACACACACAACCGCCTGGCTGCTGAAAGGAGAGGAGGCACCTAGTCGACTGCAGTAGACAGCCGTACCCTGCTGGACAGAAGAGGTCGCCGACTGCTGAAAGAATGAAGTTGGGGCAGCCTGAAGCGGAGGAGGTGATCGCCGGGCTACTTTTGATAGAGGTCGTGGCTCCCTTTTTTTAAAGGTTGGAAGGGGAGTAAAACAATTTGATTTGGCTGGCTCCCCACGTTTGCATGTGGGCGGCCAGTTCCATGGTGGGATGGGTAGGTGACCATGCACCCACCCCCACACACACACAAGTGAAGTGTGGCTCCCCACCTTGGCCCCTAAGTGGGTGCCCACTTTTAAGTGAGTGAACATATAACCTTATAAAATGAAAGGTTAAAGAATAAACTATTAAACCAACATGTGCAATACACTTACCACCTGTTCACATGCAACAAAACTCGTCAGAAGACAGAGCAAACTTCACGACTCACTGGCAGGCGTCCCCGCTCAATAAATGACGACAAACAGGCAAACACAAAAATACAAGTCATGCGAAAACAGTTTCAAACATGCAGAACATGAGTGCATGTGCAAATAGTATCATGGACATATCTCCCGTTCATGGAACAAGTACAAAATATCTGTCGGCACAAAAATGGCACGACGTAAAACATAAATCCTGGTCTTCCTATGGAGAGACAGTCCCATAGGTAAGACACAGTTCCAAGCATGAGCCTCCCTATGGAGTGACAGTCTCATACGCAAGACACGGCACGAATACTGGCTCTTCCATGGCGTGACAATCCCATGGGTCGAACACAGTCCAGGTCATACACGTGTGGCACCAGTCTGGCTCCCGTCCATACGACACCATCCTGCTAACACACAGGTGGCACCAGTCTGGCTCCCGTTCATGTCGAGCAAGAATACTGGCCTCTTCACATGAGACACCGGCCTGGTCTCAAGTGAACGAGACACAAATCTAGAGATGGACCAAATGGTCGACCAATTGGTGACATCCCCCGAGCTTCTAAAGAGTTGTCCTCAACTGAAAAGCCTCAAGATATGCCTGCAACAACTGTGGGTAGTCAACAAAATAGTCCTCATTTACCCACTTGGCATCAATAGGCAAATAATTCTTAAACTTCACAAAGTATCTCCTGAAAAGCTTTCAGGCAGGTAGCTTTCGCTCCTTGTGAAAAACAATTTGTTCTGGCTGGAGGATCTCCTCGAGCTCATCAATCTCTGGCGGATCTTCTGTGACAGGCTTGTCAGGATCTGGTCCCACATATTTTCGAAATAGGAAATGCTTCCAGTGACTAGGTAAAGCAAGCCTATATGACACTTCATTGATCTTTTGAATCACCTTGAAGGGTCCATAATAGCAAGGAGAAAGCTTAGGATATGATCCTTCTTGTCCTGGCCTCTTCCGAAGCCTGGCCTTCTCAAATTTCAGCAAAACCCAATCACCTTCTTTGACTTCCATGTCCCTTCTATGCTTGTCAACAGCCATTTTATGCTTATCTTGTGATCTTGCAATGGCTGTCTGCACCTGACCAAAGACGACATCCAAATCACGATCATATTCATCAGCTGCAAAAATCTCATCCTTTGTACGAAGGATGGGTGGCAATACCACTTTGCCATAGATAATCTCAAACGGGGCCTTTCCTATGGAAGCATGGATCGTATTGTTGTAGGCAAACTCAACAAGTGGAAGATACTTCTCCCATGCAGTCTTTTGATCTGCCACATAACATTTCAACAAATCCAACACGGCTGAATTTGCAGCTTCACTTTGGCCATCCGTTTGGGGATGATAAGGTGATGAAAACTCAAGTTTAGTACCCATATTATCAAATAAAGCCCTCCAAAAGAGGCTTGTAGTTCTGGGATCTCTATCCCCAACAATGGATTTAGGCATACCATGATGCTTGAAGATATTAGCAAGAAAAAGCTTTACCATATAATCAGCTTTAATGGTTTTCTTGATGGGCATCGCAAAATATTTGAAAACATGTACATGTAGCTTTGGAGTGTCTATTGGGCATCGCAAAATCTTTCCATTGCAAATATTTGAAAACATGTACATATAGCTTTGGAGTGTATGTTGGGCATAGCAAAATCTCTCCATTGCAAATATTTGAAAACATGTACATAGAGCTTTGGAGTGTATGTTGGGCATAGCAAAATCTCTCCATTGCTGAAGAACCAACATGCCTACCAGCACTTGGTTGCCAACTTGGAGAGAATCAGCCCCACAAATGCTTGTTTGGGGTGTGCATGCTGTGTATGTGTATGTGCGCACGAACTGCGCGCACTTGGTTGCCAATTTGGAGAGAGTCAGCCCCATAAATGCTTCTTTGGGATGCACATGTGGGGGCATGCTATGTATGTGGGTGTGCACACATATGTGTGCGCGCATGCAAGCTCGGGTGTGGGCAACTACATGCATGGGTGCGTGTACATATGTGCACGAACGCATGTGTGGTAGGTGGGTCCATATATCCTTAGTTTGTGGGAGCGTGTGTGCATGCTGTGTGTGCCCGCATAGTGGGTACTAGGTAGGCACATGTGGGGGCGTGCCCGAACATGTGTGCCTGCCTCTGTGTGACCGCATGCACGTGTGGGTCTGTTCGTCCAAGGAGTGGGTGTGTGCATGTGGGGGTGGGAACATGCAAGCTTGAGGGGTGGGGTTGGGTTGGGGGGGAGGGGGGGAGTAAACACGCACCATCTTGTTTTTTTCCCTTGAAATGATCAACAAACAAAAGCCTGTGATCTCCATTTACATGACAAAAATCCATAGGAAAATAGAAGAAAAGAGGAGGAGATCAAGGGCACATACAAGTAAGACCAGTGCAAATGTAGCCATAAAAACTTGTCCAGCTTCTTCCCAATCCCAAGGCTCATTTTGACCCAGGGCTTCACCCATGTCTTCATCTCCTCCACCTCCACCCCATGTGCCCCCGGCTCCACCACCAATACCGCCATCACCTCCTGCAAGTTCCCGGTTTCGAATCTCCTCCTCCCATTTCTTGGAAATACTCTTCTTGCCTTGAAATGCTTGCTCCAAAGCTTTTCGTGCTGCATCCTACAAAAGCTTGTCGCACAAAATGATCACATAGCTTCATATGCAATCCTAAACAAATATTATGAGTAATTGAAGGCAAAGCTTAATATGATACGTGCCATCACAAGTTTGGAATATACCCAAGCTTAAAATAAGAATGAAGCAGCCACTTTTTTTTTCTTATTAAAGAGGAGTTATATGAAGCTGTAAAATCTGTGAAACATGGCAAATACCTAGGTATTGAAGGTCTCCTAGATAGATTTTGAGAAAGCCTATGATAACCTTAAGTGGTTGCAATCTATGAGACACATGGGCCTTGGCCATAACTTCATTCACTAGACTAAAATCCTTTTACGACATGCATCAGCTGAGATCCTCATCAATGGTTCCCTTTCATATAGCTTCCCTCTGGACAAATCCATCAGACAAGGATGCCCCTTGGCTGCATTGTTGCATGCAATAGCTATTGATTTGTGCAGTTGCCATTCATAGCTAGGCAAACCTACAAGTCACAAGTAGGGTTTACCTAGAGTTATTTTTTAAAAAAAAGTGGGGTAATCAAATTAGGGTTAACTGGTATAATCAAAGATAGAGTTTAAACATTATTAAAGGATAAACCAGGGTTAATAAGGTTTAAGCAGATTCATGTATTCTGGCTTGCCCTAACTGCAAACGAGTAAAACAAAATAATGTAGAAAATAAAGTTGTCACTTATCTCATAATCAGACACTAAACAAGGGAAAAAAAACACACACGCACACACACAAGATATTCCCCACTTTTCACCTTACCTCTTTGCTGTCTTCGGCAGCGCAAGTTACCCTGGCTCTTGATCTGCAAAGGGTTTGCTGCAAACGAGAAAAACCTAGTGATTGGCGTGACCTGTTTATACCATGATGATGCTGATAAGGGGACAGGATTAGCGCAGATACAGAAGCGACCCCATTCTGTGCCAGCATTTTACCTATTCTCCTACCAATGCTATACGCACGGGCCACAACTATGTACTCGCCCAAATTCCTATCTGTGGTTTAAATCCACCTGCCTTTAACCAAAATTTTAGCAAGACTTCTTTCACATGCATCCGCCCACAACCACAACACGGGAAATATTATGCGGCAATCTGTAGACTTATTGAACAAGCCTTTAAGCCTCCTCCAATTGGTGCCACTTTAGTTCGATTCAAAAGATTTGGGGATAGCATGGTAGCATGGTCCAAGCAAAGCCACTCGAAATCTAGTAGTGGATGTAGTAGTATAATGAGAATGCTAAGTTAAGCAGAGTTGTGTATGTAGTAGTATAAAATGAGAATGCTAAGTTTAGTAGAGTTGTGTATGTAGTAGTATAATGAGAATGCTAAGTTTTTTATGCTTTATTGGTAGGACACCATTTGCAAATAGATTTTGCAAGAAAGCACAATAGTGGAAGCAAAGGATCTTCACATACAAAGCATTGAATTGCAAAAAAGAAGTGGAGAATAAACAATATTACTACTTGTAAACTTGATTAGAAACTAATGGATGTATGGCTACCCATGTGCTCTGAGTAAGGAGCTTTGATGGCAATCTAGACAAACTCTAGACGAAGGATCTCTTGCTTACAAGAGCGCTTGAACACAATCAACTCGATGATGAACAAAGGCTGGCAAACTAATCCTAGGTCTCCCCTAGCCTTGTAACCTTGCTATGATTATGGAAATAGTGCTCATAAATAGGCAGAGTGCCAAGTCCACATAAGTCATTATCTCCTAACCATCTATCCATATTTGTTGGCCACCATCTAGTATCTAAACTGGGAACTGCCCTGGTGCCCGAGTGCTCTTCAGCATAATGGCTACTCTAGGGCGCCTTTACAAATTGAGAGTGCATCCATCACCCACATTAAAATAACACGAGGGTGGAGCACTGAGCAAATCCCTCAATGTCCACTCATAGGTAAACTCTATCGGTCCAATGCCAAGTCGAGCAAATCTCTCCCAAGAGCACAATTCTCTATCAAGATCCACCTCTCTATCCATGGTAAGCTTGTCTACATAATGATAATGTATCATGTACAAGCATAAAACATCAGGTTCTTGGCAATCACCATGCAACTTTGATTATCACACAACAATAGTATCGCTCCCTTTTGAGCAACACCCGTGTCTCCCTTTGAGCAATAGTATCGCTCCCTTTTGAGCAACACCCATGTCTCCCTTTGAGCAATAGTATCACTCCCTTTTGAGCAACACCCATGTCTCCCTTTGAGCAACAATGTCGCTCCCTTTTAAGAAACACCCATATTCTTTTAAACCAAACTGCTTCACATGCAACAACACGTGCCTTGTACTCAATCTTTATAGAAGAAAGTGACACTGTAGGCTACTTCCAGACCCAATACGAAAATAGTAATCAGAAATAGATTTTTGCTATTACAATCTCCTGCCCAATCTGAGTCAAAAAATCCAGCAAAGATATTAGTGATGCCATATTCAATGGTACCTTTGATGTACTTTAACACTCATGTCTCTTCTTTACAGTGGTTGTCTTGGGGTTCATTTGAGAACTCACTAAGGACACCAACTACAAAGCTGATGTCAAGGCATGTATTGCACAAAAAGTTCAAACTCCCCACCAACTACAAAGCTGATATCAAGGCATGTATTGCAAAAAAAGGTCAAATTCCCCACCAACTTCCTGTACTTCTTCATATCCATGAGTGGAGAATCATCTTCCATAGTTAGCTTCGCTCAACTTGCATGGGTATAACCAATGACTTGCACTCAACCATGCCAAATTCATTCATATAATTTCTTCTTTTATACTTTTGCTTAGAAATGAAGATTTCGTTTAACTCTTGCTAGATATCATTTCAAACTCTAAACTCAATAATTCATGTGTATGTGTGATGGTGGATCAACACCCTGAATAAGGCACGGTCACCCAAAAAGACTTTGATTTGCTAGCTTTTGGAAGAAAAAAGGTTATGAATATGAGAAAGAAGAAACTTCTCTTCAAGGTTCCCTGTTCATAATGAGATTATCCACCACCACATATAAGATCGCGTACCTACAAATTTGCATCTAATTGGCTTTTAGAAAGACCGATAGTTACAAAGAAAACATCTATCTATTGGTACCATGCCAGAGGGGCCTATTTCAACCTGTATAATGCCTTCTAAAGTCTGCCCGTACAATGCCCAAGGAGCCTGTTTCAGCCCGTGCAATGCCTTTTAAAGTCTGCACATTTTTCTTTCTGAATTAGGTATCTTAAACCCAAGTGGTTGCACCACATAAGCCTCCTCTTGAGATGCCTATTCAAAAATGCTTACTTGACATCCATTTGCAATACCAACCACCGCCACTTACAATGAGCGAAAAGACAAGTACTATATGTATAGGGGTCAATCTACCTGTGGAGGTGAATGTCTCCTAAAAGTTCAACCCTTCCACCTATGCAAAACCCTTTGCCCCATGGGCCTTGCCTTATACTTACCCCCATTGTACCATTAGACTTATACTTCCAAACCCACTTGGTGCTAATAACTTTTTGTTTTGTAGGACGATCATTATCACAAGTGTGATTTCTCATAATTGAGTCATCATACTCCGACTACAGGCACTCCTCCAAGTTGGGTCTACTAATGCTTCCTCCAAGGTAGCTAGCTCTTGTACTTTCATTATCTCACCAACGTTGCAAGCTTCTCTTCTTCACAATTTCATGAACCTACTTCTTATGGAGTTGATACTATCGTTGGTGGATGTGTTTGATATGGGCTACTTCTTTGTTGAAGGATAGTGTGGATGGAGCCTTCTCCTCCGGTTAATGAGATTATCCTACAAACACCGCATCATGCCTGAAAATTGTCTTCTTTGCCTTCAAGTCGTATTAGTCAACTGGCTGGCGAATAGCTGTTGACTCTTCAGTGGTTGCCTGAGTGGAGATTTCCCATCCAAGATCTACTTCACCCATTTAGGATATGACCCCTTATGTGGTCTTGCAAGCTTCTCTTCTTCATAATCTCATGAATCCACCTCTTGTGGAGTTGATACTGTAATTGGTGGATGTGTCTGTTGTGGGCTACGTCTTTGTTGAAGGACGGCATGGATGGAGCCTTCTCCTCCAACTGATAAGGTTTCTCTATGAACACCGCATCATGGCTAAAAATTATCTTCTTTGCCTTTAGGTCATATAGTTGATACCCCTTTGACTCCAGGGAATAGTCACCGAGCAAGCTTGGTGGAGGCAACTTTTCTTGGCTGCCCTCTCTCTCTACTTGAACAATCTCTCTCTAACTATTGCCACCACCCACCACCACCCAGCCCAACCCAGCCTAGCCCACACCACCCTCTCTCTCCTTCTCCCACCCTCTCTCTCCTTCTCCCACCCTCTTCTCTCTCCCTCTCTCACTCTCTCTAGGAGAGAGAGTGTGGTGTGGGCTATATCCATCTCTATATCCTCCTCTCTCCTTCTCCCACCCTCCCTCTCTCTCTCTCCCTTTCACTCTCCCACCCTCCCTCTCTCTCCTTCCTCTCTCTCTCTCTCTCTCTCTCCCTCCCTCCCTCTCTCTCCTCTCCACCCTCTTCCCTCTCTTTCTCTCCTTGTCCCACCACCACCCAGCCCACACCACCCTCTCTCTCTTTCTCGCACCCTCTTCCCTCCCCCTCTCTCTTCCCTCCCTTTCATTCTCCCAGCCTCCCTCCCTCTCCTTCTCTCACCCTCCTTCTCTCTCATCTCTCTCCCTCCCTTTCACTCTCCCACCCTCCCTCTCTATCCTTCTCTTACCTCTTATCCTCCTTCCCTCTCTCTCTCTCTCTCTCTTTATCCTCCTCTCTCTCTCTATCCTTCTCTTACCTCTTATGCCCCTTCCCTCTCTCTCTCTCTCTCTCTCTCTCTCTCTCTCTCTCTCTCTCTCTCTCTCTCTCTCTCTCTCTATCCATCTCTCTTCTCTCTCTCTCTCTCTCTCTCTCTCTCTCTCTCTCTCTCTCTGTGTGTGTGTGTGTGTGTGTGTGTGTGTGTGTGTGTGTGTGTGTGTGTGTGCTAACTCTTCAGTCCTTCTCTTTGCTCACTCTCACCTCCCTCTCTCTCTCTCTCTCTCTCTCTCTCTCTCTCTCTCTCTCTCTCACACACACACACACACACTCTCTCTCTCTCTCTCTCTTTCAGTCCTTTTTTTTGCTCACTCTCTCTATATTTCCTCTCTACCCTTCTCTCTCACTCTTTTAGTCCTTTTGTTTGCTCACTCTCTTTATCCTCCCTCTCTCTCTTCCCTTCTCTTTACTCTCGCTTTCTCTCTCACTCGTTCTTTCTGTCTTTCTCTTTGCTCACACTCTCTATATTTATTTCTCATTTCTCAACTTACTTAACTCATGTTTTGCGTGCAGATCCTCGAGTCTACAAACTCTTCACTACCTTATTCATCCACACAATACAGAAATGTCGATTCTTTATTGGTTTGGACGTATATAAATATCATTGTAGAGGGGAATGATATCTTATTATAAAACCCCAATATGCATTGCTCTCGCCCTCTTTCTCTCTTTTTTAATATGAAAAACAAGATCATGACACAATCATAAACAATTGCTACAAATAAGATCATGACCCAGTCACTTGAATATTCGTAAATAAATATGTTTATTGCACTATAATGAAATCTTCATCAAGAAACCCTCCACTACATCCTCTTCCAGATCAATACAAACAATGTTCATGCCTAATTTTTGTGCTACCATAGCACAATCTCCACATCCAGCATAAAGCTCTACGAACACTTGCCCTTCCTTTACATGACACTCAACAAGCTATCCCAAAAGTCGTATCCATGCTGAGATCCACCTACAAAGAAAACATCTCTTAATTCCACCAAGGATGAGAGTATGTATCTGCACAAGAGTATGAGATGATTTTTTGTAATAAAAAGTGATGCTCAATGGAAACCTCCATGGTTAGTGTTGCTTACCTCTTGTCTAAAGACCTTTCCAATTTGTGTTGTACATTGCACATTCACCAAGGTGTCTAAGGAGAAGCCAGAACGCTCGGTGGTGTGAGCTATAATGGTTTCCATTGGATACACAATACCGATGACAATAATAGAGCTATTTTCATCTAACATGGTCTCACAAATTTGAAGCAATGCATGCTCCTGTCCATCTACATGACATTAATTAGAATGACATACACAAAAAACATAAGCATGGCATACACACGCAACATATGCACAACAACACGCAAGGTCTTAATGAAGGGAAAATAATCTCATCACTCACATGTGAATAGGTTCCATGGTGGGACAATGTCATCGGGGTAACCATAAACAAAACCTCCTGTGGGCAACCTCACTACAATACAATCACACGCTGTGTTTGTATTGACACCTTTAATAGTAAAGGTCATGTCTCCCACATTGGCCTTCAACAACGTATTAAAGATATGTTCTAGCTTCGGTGGATATTGCTAGTTCAGAAGTGCACGGCCTATCTTCAAAGGATCCCCAACACATGCCATCATCTTTGTAGAATGATGTCCTGCCACACCATGTTGAGCAGAGTTATACATCAATTGTTATTACAGGATATAAAAGATACACCTTTACAATCATTTCGCATGTGGTCACAATTGATTATTACACCTGTTAACGCCGAGGCTTATATAATAGTAGAGGAACTCGCACTTTGATGTTCGCTGGGAGCACCGAAGACTACTATCATGGTATGATGAGACACTCCTACAAAGCATACATTTTGTAAGTGCATACACCACAAAAATACCTTACATTATCATTACTAATGAGTAAAATCATACCTGGCAAATTCATTTGGATTGGAGTCTACTTTGAAGGAAACCCTAGAAAGGGTTTGTAAAGATTTATGCAACAAAACGGGCGGAGATGCAACATAACATCTCAGAATCATGGGGCAGAGGCCCGCAATCTTTGGACAAAGATGCTAGTGGATGAGCCTATCGATTCTGGAGGTTTGTTTATGTGGAACATGAAGATTAAAAGTGCCATTAGTACTTGGAGAAGTTTGGGATATATTGCTGAAGAGATGAAGGCGCCCCTATGGGAGGTGTTAAAGAATAGAGTAGCGAAAAAAAGTGTATAGGTGTAGGATCCATAGGTAGTTATAGTATTTTTTCAATTTTAAACAATGTTAGATTGCAATAGGCCATGTAATAACCTTTTTTTAGAATAGTGGTCTCAACTATAGATCGCCTTGTCTTTTGTATTAATTGCCTTGGGGTAAATTTTGGGTTTGTTGTTGTTTTGATTAATTATGTCAAATTTTGGATTTGTTGTTGTTGTTTTGATTAATTATGTCAAATTCTTGGTTTATTATATGTTTTGAATAGCTGCGTCATGTTCTTATCTCTCTCACTCTCTCCCTCTCTCTCACTCCCTCTTCCTCTTAAATAATTAGGCTATGATCTTAATCATAATTAAAAAATATTGACCTTAATAAGTTTACATTCTTCATTGCTTCTTACGCAATGCATAGTAGATATCTTGTATGTATAAATCTTTAAACTATTTACCTTGCTAATTATACTCACATGCAATGATATGCTGTCACATGCAAATGCTTTAAATGATATGAAATCACGTGCAAAGGGCACAGAGTACCATGCAATGACATGCTCATATAATAACATCCACATGTAATAACATCTGGAAGAAGAGATTATGTATAGAGAGGGTGGGACAAGGAGAGAGAGAGAGGGAGGGTGGGAGAGTGAATGGAGGGTGGGAGAGCAAAAGGGAGGGAGAGAGAGAGAGGGGGGGGGAGGGAGGGAGAGAGAGAGAGGGAGGGTGGGAGAAGGAGAGAGAGAAAGGGTGGGAGAGTGAAAGGGAGGGAGGGAGAGGAGATAGAGGGAGGGTGAGAGAAGGAGAGACGGAAGAGGGTGGGAGAAGGAGAGGAGGGAGGGAAGGGTGGGAGAGTGAAAGAGAGGGAGAGAGAGGAGAGAGAGGGAGGGTGGGAGAGAGAAAGGGAGAGAGGGAGAGGAGAGAGAGGGATTGTGAGAGAAGGAGAGAGAGGGAGGGTGGGAGAGAGAAAGGGAGAGAGGGAGAGGAGAGAGAGGGATTGTGAGAGAAGGAGAGAGAGGGAGGGTGGAGAGTGAAAGGGAGGGAAGAGAGAGGAGGAGGGAAGAGGGTGGGAGAATGAGAGAGAGAGAGAGAGAGAGGGAAGAGGGTGGAGAGGAGAGGGAAGGAGGGTGGGCTGGGCTGGGCGGAGATGGTGGTGGCAATAGTTAGAGAGAGAGTTCAAGTAGAGAGAGAGGACAGCCAAGAAAAGCTCCCTCCACCAAGCTCCCTCAAAATCACACTCTTGACTCCATACTATATCCAAAGAAGATACACTTCCTACTCTTAGAATCCCACTTGCTTTTAGAACATGCATAAAACACTCATAACCAACTTTCTTGAAATATACAAATTTGCCAAGTGTGAATTCTCCTCACAATGATCTATTTGAAACTCCTTCTTCAGACTCTTTCTTGTCTCATTCTCACCAAACTATACTATATTTTGAATTTCTCAGTAAAAAAAAGTAGGAAGAACTAGCCAATGCAGTACTTGGCATTTTACCACAAAGATCGGCTATGACCACAACTAATAGTAGATTCCTCTTGATATCTAGCACATAAAGGACATTGGATAACTTATTAATATCACCATTGCTAGAAATAAAAAGAAATGGTACATTCTCGTGGTGGCTAGGCATTTGGCATTATTCTCAACTACTACTCGGTTGGACTCCCCCACAAGCTCAAGGGAGTATACCAGCCCTTTTAATTGGTCATATGTTAGGATGCTCCATTTTCCATGATCCATGAACCATCAAGTGTTAAGGAGTGTTTTCTACCTTTGCACACATTTCCTCAATTCCACAAACAACTCCAATTCCACATCATCATTGTTCTGATACTCCTTCTTAAAAGGCTTCAAAGTGTTGTTCTTCTCATCTACTTTCTTCAATTTACATGATTTGACAGTGACAAGACTTGTTGTAATAGAAACAGCCTTTGATTTCTTCTTCTTCTCATAAGCGTCACGGTTCCATCCCCTTGCCTTTCTTTGTATTTTGTGGAGAATATATAGTATCACTACCATCTTTGGCTTTAAAATTCATCTCCTCCTCCATCAGTTGTGTGCTAAACTCCTAAAAAGTAAGAGGCGGCTTATGCACCTATGTGTTCAGTGAGGTCACCAAACTATCATATTTTAGAGGCAAAACTTTGGTACACCTATGTGCTAGTATCACCGAATCATGATGCTAGTGACGATGGCATATAACACGTGTGCATTTCTTTGCCTCCATGCCAAAGCAAAAGTAGGATCTAGCAGTATGGTATGTAATGCTAGTGATGATGACGGCACATAACACCTATGCATTCCTTTACCTCCATGCCAAAGCAAGAGCAGGATCTAGCAGTATGGTATGTAATGGGGATCTTCTTGTTTCCAGAGTAGGACCTAGCTTTTCATAAACACATGTTTACGATTTCCCATAACTTATATGAATCAATAATTTCCAAAGAGTGTAATTTATCCTAGCCAACTTTCCATCACCAAACCATGGAGGGTAGGCACAAACGGTTGCGTTATTTGTAGGTTGGGCCACCAAATCTGTATTCAAATATTTAACTACCAAAATAAGCTTTGCCTAGAGCCTAAGTTGTAATACCATATTAGAAAACACAATAGTGGAAGCTCTATCTTTACAATACAAAGCACTAAAATGCAAAAAGAAGTAGAGAGTAAAAAATAGCCAACTTTCCAAAGAGTGTAATTTATCCTAGCCAACTTTCCATCACCAAACCATGGAGGGTAGGCACAAACGGTTGTGTTATTTGTAGGTTGGGCCACCAAATCTGTCTTCAAATATTTAACTACCAAAATAAGCTTTGCCTAAAGCCTAAGTTGTAATACCATATTAGAAAACACAATAGTGGAAGCTCTATCTTTACAATACAAAGCACTAAAATGCAAAAAGAAGTAGAGAGTAAAAAATATTACTCCTAAACTTGATTACAAATGTCCACCCACCCATATGCTTCAGGTAAGGAGCTTTGATGGTGCTCTAGGAAGACTCTAGACAGAGGATGTCTTGCTTACAAGAGCACTTGAACACAATGAACTCGATGATATATAAAAGCCGCCAAACTAGTCTATATATATTGCCTAGGGTCAGCATGGACATAGGTAGACCATGTCAAACAACCCACAACTTGGTCCAAAATAACCAATCGACCATATCATTCGACTAGGACTATATTAGACTATAACATTGTCTAATAGGGACTTGGTGTAACTCCCATGACCATTTGAGACTGTATGGATCCTCAACCTGATGATAGTGTGTCCTTGGCTTTCTACCCAATGATCACAAATGCAATCACATAGTCCGCATAAGTATACATCCTAATTCCACATTAGCTGTCTCCAAACCATCTAGCCATATATCTAAACTGGGAACTATGTCACCAAAACCACTACTCCTCATATAAGGGACCTTTTAAAATATAGCACATCCATCACCCATAGTAACAACACAAGGGTGGAGCATTGAGCAAATACTTTTCCAACACTTTTATCAAATTGAGTTGATTGTGCTATTTATAGCACAAAAGACATTATGAAACTCCACCAAATCAATAAATCCCATCTCTTTTCAAGCAACATAAAAACTACTCACAATAATCTGTAGCTTCTCGTCATTCTTACACATGTCATGCTTGTTGTGGTAGGTTGCCAAGGGGGGAACTCATTTTGTGACCTTCAAACATATCATGCATTTGGCCTTCAAATTATGCTAGGTATGAATACGATTAAGGGAAGGTTGAGATGTTTTAGAGGTGCTTTGAAGTGATGTATTGATTTAGAAATTGTTTAGGGAAGAAGCTATGATTAAATGCCATTTGAATTGAGATGTTTCCCCCTCCCCACATATAAAAGTGTAGTTAAAGATTTGGTTTATCTATGTTGTCAACTATCATACACTTTTTTGAGGTCACGTTATCCTAGATTTGATGCTAATTAATACCTAATATTTTACCATTTTATTTCTCCTAGTGCTCAGCTCTACATCTCCTCCATCAAGCTCAACTATCCACCTCCTCCAAATCTCCAAAGACCTCTCTCTCTCTCTCTCTCTCTCTCTCTCTCTCTCTTTTATAGAGCTGTCTCTTCCCCACACCCTCTACAAATCTCTACTCTCTTGTGAACCTTCACACACCTTTAACACACCTCTGCACCCCTTAGAAAATTTGTACATCTTTGTATATCTTCTTTACCCCTCTATAGACCTTTGATGCCCTTTGCACCTATGCACACCTTTGTGCATCTTTTGCACCCCTCTATAGACCTTTGATGCCCTTTGCACCTATGCAAACCTTTGTGCATCTTCTACACCCCTCTACACCTTTGTGCATCTCTATTGACCTTTTACGCCACCTTGTGCACTATTTGTACCCTTTGCATTACTATACATACTCTATTGTACTCCTCTACATCTATGTACATTTCTCTTTCTCCCTATTTACAATCCCTCTATTCTAAATCTCTCTCTCTCTCTCTCTCTCTCTCTCTCTCTCTCTCTCTCTCTCTATTCTATGTGCACCCTCTCATCTCATCTCACCTCCACCTTAATTCCTCTCTTGTTTGGACTTGCATATGTCTATACTCCTCTCTTTTTGGGCTTTTCTAATTGTGTCTTGCTCTTTTGTGCATAACCCGCTTGGATATATCTCTTTTTTGGACTTTTCTAATTGTGTCTTGCTCTTCTGTGCATAACCCTCTTGGATGTATCTAAAAGCCTTCTGTTTCCATTGGTGGGTAGGCATTATAGCTAAGGTAATGCTTCATTGACAAGAGGGTCATTGAAGCATGAGTAAGAAGGTGAAAGGCATCCCATCAAGGAAACCATCATTTGTTGTCCACCATCCACATGGAGTTAAGTATCTACTTGTGTGTTTTTTACCATTTGTAACCAGCTTCCCAAGGTAGCTTGGACAGTCTATTTGTACACATCCACCAAGAGTTGAGTAGCTTACTCTCGAGTGTTTTTAACCTTATGCAACTAGCTTTCTAAGACAACTTTAGTAGTCTATTGAGACCATGGAAATTTCTAAAGCTTCATAAGTACTTCATAAGTCTTTGCATCCTCAAGATCTCAATGGGCAAACTTCTTCACACTCCAAGAAGATAAGTGGGTAGGGTTTTTTTTGTTTGATCTAAGAAAATTGAACCCTCTCTATGTCCATCCATGTAGTGGCAAAAGTGCTTCCACCCCACTCCTCAACTTTGTATAGTAGTATAGGCATGGCTAAGGTATCAAAAAGATAATTCTTAAGGGACCAATTCTTGATCTCTACATCATTACATACGTTATCAAATGCCAAGGTATTTAAAAGTGTGTCACCTTTTACACAAGAACAAGAGGAAGATCCCCATTTAGGGTCTTGACAAGCATGATTTTGTTTTTTGCACATTGACCACACTAGCTCACTAAAATGAAAAGTCGAAAAAGAGCAGGTGAGAGAGGGGATACATATTTCACCCCAATTCAATGCTTAATATTTCTAAGATATTGTCTCCCATTTGTACAAAGAGTAGGTGAGAGAGGGCATACTTGTTTCTCCCCAATTCATTGCTCAATATCTCTATAAGATATTGTCTGCCATTTGTAAAAGGAGTAGGTGAGAAAGGGCATACATGTTTCACCCTGTAAGATTCCTCCCCAGCCTCTCAAAATGTCCAGCATCTTCCCCTGTAATCAATCCCTCTTCAGAAATATAAAAGACTTGTTTCTAACTGTTTTAACCTAGAGAGAGAAAATATTCTAGAGAGAGAATATTCAAATTTTTAATATTTTTGGATAGAAAATTATCTCTTATAATTCAGATGAGTTCCCCTGAAACAGAAATTCAAAAAGAATTTTCCAATGTGTAATTGGAATTAATTGGAAATAGGTATAAAGAACCTTAGTCTAAGGGTCTAGATTTTCAGAAATCTTTAGACTATGGTCCAATTAAGGTTCCTATGGGCCAATAGCATCAATCCATGTGTAGGGAAGAGATAAATCCAAATTTGTAAAAAGAAGATACCCAAAAATGAGTAAATGCTCACATAAGGTGAAGAGTTGAAAATGTACAAGGTTTATTAGTAAAAAACTATGAGCAATATTAAAAATATGAGATATTTTGGGTATCCAAAAATGAGTAAATGCTCACATAAGATGAAGAGTTGAAAATGTACAAGGTTTATTAGTAAAAAACTATGAGCAATATTAAAATGATTCCATTATGACACATATGTAAGGAAGGGGAATTCTTTAAAGGAGGTGCATATTTCACATAAGATGAAGAGTTGAAAATGTACAAGGTTTATTAGTAAAAAACTATGAGCAATATTAAAATGATTCCATTATGACACATATGTAAGGAAGGGGAATTCTTTAAAGGAGGTGCATATTTCACATAAGATGAAGAGTTGAAAATGTACAAGGTTTATTAGTAAAAAAACTATGAGCAATATTAAAATGATTCCATTATGACACATATGTAAGGAAGGGGAGTTCTTTAAAGGAGGTGCATATTTCACATGCTTGAATGAGTTTTAAACTCATAAAAATTGAGATATTTCATCTCTCCTCTCTCCTCATTCAAGTCTAGTTCCAAAAAGTTAGCTTAACTGACCTAAAAATGGTCAAATATTGACCAAACTGATTTAAAAAATTCTAGAATCAGTTTGTTTGGTTAGGAGCTCAATTTTTCCTATAAATAGAAGCCTCCCCCTTGTTGAAAAATATATAGTGTTTATGCATCGTTACTCTACTCCACCTAAGCCAAGAACTGTGAATTCATTTAATAATTCACTAGTTTTTGGAGCTTCCCTCTTTCTTCAATCCCCATTAGTGGCTCCATCAACATACTTAACCAATTGATTGGTTGGGGGCCTCTACCGTGAACAAAGAATCAAGCAAGTTGTAAGGTAATTAGTGAATATTGATCTTTCTATAATTTCTCAATGGTTCTCTCTTCTCAACCCCTCTCAAGCTTGAGAAGCTTAATTGGTATGTTTTTTTAAAATGCTATTGAAGTTAATTGGTGATTAGTAGTGAAGAGTTACATGATTTAATAAATGTTATTGAAGTTAATTTCCATTTATGTTTAAATTCTAATAGTTTTTATGTAATTTCTCTCTCTCACTCAAGAAATGGTCATACTCATGACCCATTCTCAATCCAAATCAAGCTTTTCATAAAGCTTTTCCTTAACCCAAGATTAAGCTATGCTTGAGACCAAATAAATGGCTTTTTTCTATACTTTTAGTTTATGTATATTGATGATTCAATCCATTATGGATTAATGAGCCAATTAGAGATCATTTTAATTATTTCCTTAATGATAAGCTTTATCCCTTAGAAAAATTGAGATTTATCAGTCATAGCAGCGGAGCTATGGCAAAATTTTTATAAAAATTATGCATAAAATAATTTCATTCAAAGCATAAAAAGAGGACTTCCTACCATATTCTAGGAATTATCATCCTAGATTAATTGAAAGATATTCATTGTAATCATAGAGAAATTGATTTTTATATTATGCATTATTGATTTTCATGCATAGAGCTATGCATAAAAGATTATTATTTTAACATAAAAGTGTTACTTTTATCAAATTTTAATTTTCATGCATAGAAGTATGCATAAAGGATAATTTTTTTATATTAAAAGTGTTACTTTTATCATTTTTAATTTTCATGCATAGAAGTATGCATAAAGGATAATTTTTTTATATTAAAAGTGTTACTTTTATCATTTTTAATTTTCATGTATAGAAGTATGCATAAAGGATAATTTTTATATCAAAAGTGTTACTTTTGTCATTTTTAATTTTCATGCATAGAAGTATGCATAAAGGAAAATTTTTATATCAAAAGTGTTACTTTTATCATTTTTTTGCATAGAAGTATGCATAAAGGAAAATTTTTATATCAAAAGTGTTACTTTTATCATTTTTAATTTTCATGCATAGAAGTATGCATAAAGGAAAATTTTTATATCAAAAGTGTTACTTTTATCATTTTTAATTTTCATGCATAGAAGTATGCATAAAGGAAAATTTTTTATATCAAAAGTGTTACTTTTATCATTTTTAATTTTCATGCATAGAAGTAT
Source organism: Cibotium barometz (assembly GCF_041138505.1). Lineage (NCBI taxonomy): Eukaryota > Viridiplantae > Streptophyta > Polypodiopsida > Cyatheales > Cibotiaceae > Cibotium > Cibotium barometz. The sequence continues at coordinate 24,110,593 of NC_141083.1, forward strand.
GCATAAAGGAAAATTTTTTATATCAAAAGTGTTACTTTTATCATTTTTAATTTTCATGCATAGAAGTATGCATAAAGGAAAAATTTTTTTATATCAAAAGTATTACTTTTATCATATTGGATTTCATGCATAGAGGTATGCATAAAAGTTGATTATTTTATTATAAAAGTGTGACTTTTATCATAATTGAATTTCATGCATAGAGGTATGCATAAAAGTTGATTATTTTATTGTAAGAGTGTTACTTTTATCATATTGGATTTCATGCATATAGGTATGCATAAAAGATATTCTTTTTATACTAAAAGTGTGATTTTCCTCATAAATGGATTTTATGCTTAACTTAGATGCATAAGAGAAATTCTTTTATTCTAAAAGTGTAATTTCCTACCAAATTGAATTTATGCATAAGAAGATGCATAAAAGATTGATTTTAAATTCGAAAGTGTTAGTCTCCTTAAATGGAATTTATGTATAAATAAATGTGTAGAGAAATCTTATATCAAATATAAGAATTCTCTTTAAAAAAAAAAAGATATGAAATGTGATAAGAGGTGATAAGAGGTGTATGAGATGTGATAAGAATTGATAAGATGCGTATGGAAAGTGATAGGATGTGATAAGAGGTGTATGAGATGTGATAAGAATTGATAAGATGCGTATGGAAAGTGATAAGAGGTGATAAGAGGTGTATGAGATGTAAAAAGATGTGATAAGATGTGTATGAGATGTGATAAGATTTGATAAGATGCGTATGGAAAGTGATAGGATGTGATAAGAGGTGTATGAGATGTAAAAAGATGTGATAAGATGTGTATGAGATGTGATAGAATGTGTTAAGATGAGTTAGGATGTGTTAAGATGTATATGGGATGTGTTAGGACGAGAATGGATGTAATATGGTTGTATGAATGTGATGTGGATGTATACATGTAGATGTATATGTATGAATGTGAATGTTAATGTGGATGTGGATGTATGGATGTAGATACGGATGTGTATGTATGTATGTGGATGTGTATGTATGAATGAGGATGTGAAAATGGATGTATGTATGTAGATGTGGATGTATGGATGTATGTATGTAGATGTGGATGTATGAATATGAATGTGGATGTGTGGATGTGGAAATGGAGGTATGGATGTATGAATGTAGATGTGGATGTATGCATGTAGATGCGTATGTATGAATGTGAAATTGGATGTATGATGTGGACGTACGAACATGGATATGTATGTAGAATAATGAATATGAAGATGTATGTGAGATAATGTAGTCTATATGAGTGAATGGATGAGAACGAGTACACACTGAATGGAATGTGGAATAAGTAATGTGGACCGAGAGTGGATAATATGGAAAGACAAGAGTTCGTTATAGAAATTGTATTTGTGACTGTTTGTAAATGACTGTTTTATGTCAAGAATGCTGGAGAAGCATTTTGACCGTCTTGAGGATTAAGGTCATGAAGACTGAACTGATAAAGTTGCAACTGCTGACGGAGAGTCAATGGAGGACGTCTCGCGTAGCAAGGTCGATCGAGGTCTTGACCAGCCTCGGCTCGATTTAAATGGTGAGCTTCCGGTACGGTGGATGAGGGACCAAGGAAGCGGCCTATGAGTGAAGCGCTAGGTCACCTGCGAAGGATCCTAGAGGGTGCTGACCATACGGTGCTCGGGCTCTGGGTCGCCGAAGATACCCACACGTGCGTCGTGGAAGATATTGGAATAAGGAGTAAGAGTTGTTTTCTGAAACCGGGCATGGATCTGGTTGATTGACCTTGCTGGTCCTCAACAGATGAGTCCATGGCTCTTTTATATGGATCTGTGGGTTGATCTTGCTGATCTTCCACGGAGACTCCATTCTATTATATGAATATATTGCCGGTTACTATGAGCTAGGAACCATGGAAAAGGCCCCTGAGAGAACAGGTGGTGAGCGTTTTGGTTGCCAATGATGCCATAAGTATACCGATGAAAGAATGACTGGAAATAAGGATTCAACCAGAGACTTTGAGGATTGTCATCAGTGACATAATGGTTTTATTAAAGGATTGTTTTAAAGCTAGTTGATGCTAAGAAAAAGGCAATTTCATATTGGGTGTGTAAGTGGTATGACTAGTTTTATGTTTGCATGAACTTCCGGCTAGGGAGCCTTGGAACTCTTTTCCTTGGTACCCGGGACAAAACCTAACCAAATTCCAAATTGGATCCCATCACTACAGTGGTTGGGCGGTTGGCTAACCCATGGGATTGGATGGGGTTAGGCTGGACTGATGGATCCGTAAATCGAGATTTAATTTCTATTATTACGATAGATGAAGTAAATCCCGGATAGAAATTGTTCTATGGATAGGAATCAACGACTGTGCCTCTTGATGGGGAAAAAAGCGTTGATCCCAATGATCCAAGTGCAAGTTCTTCCTTGATTTGACCAAGTACCGTTAAAGGTGCAGTCAGATCAGTTTGATCAGTAATGATCTTGACTACGTTAGAGTAAAGAGTTATCCTGGTGGAATCGCCCGTGCTTTCCGGGTAAAGGAAGTTTTTCCGGTTTCGGTTTTGGACAAACCGACGGATTAGTCTCTTGTCCGGATATCCGTGGGCGAGGCCCCGAGTGTGGGACCCCTGTCCCGCGCGAGAAGTGCTACTTCCGCTGCTAGTACCCCGAATCCGTTGCTCGGTGGGAACAGGGACCTCACAGTTGGTATCAGAGCCAGGTTTTGAAAGCTAATAAAGATAATTAAATTCTTATCTGAAATTGGTAATAAGAATTCAGAAACAGCATTTTCATAATGTATTTTCATTCCGTAAGCTTCTTTAATGAAGAAATTTTAATCAAAGAAATTGGTTTTATAGATGGAAGTTTCCCATTTATCTGGTATTCCCGACCTCACCCAGTCTCAAGATATGATTGCATTTGCCTTCGAGCATCTCATCTCTTCCGCTTCAACACGAACAAGCCGAGCAAGACTCGCACGCCATTTCGAGGAATTATATTTTCCTAACCCAGTGGAGAGACAACAGCATAAGTGGGTTGTAGGGCTATATATCCACGCCTCTTATAACCGGCGTGCAATGCTGAGGCAGAACCTCTCATTGGCCATGATTTTGATAAAGCTGAAAATGACGCGTGGTGTCATTCTATATCTTTCAACGCCTCAAAATTTCAGACTTGCTTGCCGAGTTTATAGACTCCTTAGTCGATTTATCCCTAAGGAGAAAATAATAGCTCCCTTCGCAGTTAGAGAACTTATGTAACAGGGCATGACTATGGCCCAGTACGGTCCTCTTATATGTCTTTCGAGGAGATTTTGAACTCAGAGCCGAGTTGCTCTATGTATATATTGTAACTTTTATATAAATAAAGAAATGTTTTCCGGTTAAAAAATTTCCTGTTGAATAAATGATTGTTTATGGCGAACGATCTACTGCTGATAAAGAAAAAAAAAATCTGTTATCGGACATATGTCATAGATCTCCATTAAGATCTTGTCTTGTATAAGAAATTGTTTTCCGAACTCTTAAGTCTTAGGATCTCGTGAATAATATCAAAATAAAAATTTAATAATATATAAATTTTGGCAAAATCATGAGACGAGGAAACCGTGGTCGTCAGCCAGACCCTGTCTCTGAAGATGACGAGCTTGACCTTGATGTTCGCAAGGCTCTTCATAGGTCTCAGCCAGGACCCTTCAAAGGAGAAGGGGAGAACTTGGGTGAGGCTGTGGAGAAATGGGTGGAAGCCTTGGAAGAGTATTTTGACGTCACAGGATACAATCATCAGAGCAATTGGCTAATAAAGATCAACCGAGAAGCCAAATATGTCAAAAATTTATCAAGAAACACAAAAAGGTTGTAATTGTGTGATATAATTCATACAATTTGATATTCAAACTGAAAAATTTGTAATTTAGTAATTGGGTTTTTAGATGCCGCAATTGTATGGAACCCTGACTTGCTTGAGGCCTAGACATGATGGTATCTATCTTATAGTTCCAAGTATCATGACTACCCGTATATACCGAGAGTATAACTGCAGCTCTTTACTGACAGTATATACGAGTAAATCTAAGACTTGAAATTATAAGCGTTAATGCTATCCAGATGATGATTTCGAATGTGGTTGATATGATTTTTAATTCTGTTTGAGAATTGATGAATTGATTTGGATTCTGATTGAAAAATGATGATTTTTGAAATTTAGTTGGAATATTATAACAGGAGCGAAACCACAATGAGGATGAATGGGACGAGTCTCTGTGATGATACTCATAACTAGAATGATAATAATGATTTCAGCAAATCACTATGAGATTAGTGGATTGTGCTGTCAACTTGCTACTGTTAATACTTGTCATGGTAGATCAAGTTAAGGGATGATAAATTGATAACTTACTTAACTGAAATTTTCATGGAGGAATGTTCAGAAGGAAATTTTTCGGTCTAATGGACCATTATCGTAGGAATGATATGATCTAAATGAATTATTATTTAATGATGAGTTCTATATAAGGAATATTTATCCCAGTATTCTGTTGGGTTGACCAGAATCTAAGGAACCCAGAATAAATTGGATCCTAAGAAAAAGAGTTGTCCTCTACTTTGCGAGATGAGGACATCTCGCACCTTTTTAAGTGGGGTAGAAGTTTGTAAGATTCCTCCCCCCAACCTTCGAGGTATACAGGAGTAAGAATCTCCCTTTCTGAACTTAAAATTATTCCCTCTCTAAAATAAAAGAAAGATTCTGTTTAAAAAGGGAAGACACTTTCCCCAGAATACCTTATCTGGAGCCCACCTGTTTTAAAGATTCAAAACGATGAGTTCAGAAGTGAGAACCAGTGTTTTGGATGCCAAGGTTTTGACCATTAGTTAAAAGACTGCCCAACTCCTACCATGAAAAGGGCATAGGGAAGTCTAGAACCCAAATTCAGAGACCAATTCCTTCATACCAATCTAATCAGGATCCATCTCGGACAAGATTGCTTAACTCCATTAACTAGGTCCGACCCATTGATTAGGGTCGAGATGACCAATCAAATGCTTGGCGACTTAGAGCAACAGATGTAGACAATTCATAAAGATATAAACGCTGCCCAGGATCGACAGAGACAATATACAGATAAGAAGAGGACAGTCAGAGAATTCAAAGAAGCAGTTATAGTCTTCATTGATTATGGACCAAAAGAATTTCTTTATCTCTAGGGGAGTATAAGTAGTTCTCCCCCAGCTATTGTGGATCAAAGAAAGTAGGTGACTTAGCCTACGAACTGCTTTTATCTCCTCATCTCAAAGTTCTTAATGCCTTCTATAGAAATTTGTGCCAAACCCAAATCATGGAAAGACGATAAAACTTCAGTGGCAAGATACCGTTGGCTTCTAGGTTACGCTAACTCCTTCCTTTATATAAGTCGTAACTTTTACTTATCGCTCACAGTAATCTTACTTCCATCGATCTCCCTTCTTCTTAATTTCCTTCATGGCTTGGCAACAGGAATTAGTTTTATCCTTGATGATTTCTCACCTTCAAGACGCAAGGGAGTCTGTGAAGAAAGATTTTATAGAGCAGTATGAGCGCTCACTTTTCCCTCACTTGGGAACTTCTGTAGCGCAGATAAAATGGCGGACCTATCAAGACATAACTAGGGTAACACCCTGGGGTCAGCAGCACTTTCGTAACAATGTCCGCTTGGCCATGGTTATTGAAGCTTTGGGTTTGGGTCCCCGATACTACTGCGTCATGAGATCAAGGCATCCTGGGTTTTCTGAGCGGGTCTTCTTACTGGCGTGTTTTCTTCCTCATGAGAAGATATGCCTTTACCTCGTTTTTGGCTTGCCTCTCAGAGGTCCCTTTGTTAGATCACCTCCTACCACTGAGATAGGTGCGGCAATAACCAACAGAATTATTCCCATAGATGAGTTACCTTATACTTGTGCAGCTTGTGAGTGCTGCTTTTGTGATCATATGATGGACGGGCTTATGGAAGTGTAAAGAGTTCTTCTATCTTTACTGTATAAGTTCCGAGAATGAATAAAGTTTAAATCTTGTTCTTATCTTGAATCTTGCTCTCTTGAGATTTTTTTAATTGGTGGTTAATCTTAATTAAAAAATTTTCTCTCAGTCTCATACTTGTGCATCTTGCGAAATTACCCCCAGTTTGCGAGATGAGGGCATCTCGCATTTTTTAAGTGGGAGAGAATGTAAGATTCCTCCCCAGCCTCTCAAAATGTCCAGCATCTTCCCCTGTAATCAATCCCTCTTCAGAAATATAAAAGACTTGTTTCTAACTGTTTTAACCTAGAGAGAGAAAATATTCTAGAGAGAGAATATTCAAATTTTTAATATTTTTGGATAGAAAATTATCTCTTATAATTCAGATGAGTTCCCCTGAAACAGAAATTCAAAAAGAATTTTCCAATGTGCAATTGGAATTAATTGGAAATAGGTATAAAGAACCTTAGTCTAAGGGTCTAGATTTTCAGAAATCTTTAGACTATGGTCCAATTAAGGTTCCTATGGGCCAATAGCATCAATCCATGTGTAGGAAAGAGATAAATCCAAATTTGTAAAAAGAAGATACCCAAAAATGAGTAAATGCTCACATAAGGTGAAGAGTTGAAAATGTACAAGGTTTATTAGTAAAAAACTATGAGCAATATTAAAAATATGAGATATTTTGGGTATCCAAAAATGAGTAAATGCTCACATAAGATGAAGAGTTGAAAATGTACAAGGTTTATTAGTAAAAGACTATGAGCAATATTAAAATGATTCCATTATGACACATATGTAAGGAAGGGGAATTCTTTAAAGGAGGTGCATATTTCACATAAGATGAAGAGTTGAAAATGTACAAGGTTTATTAGTAAAAAACTATGAGCAATATTAAAATGATTCCATTATGACACATATGTAAGGAAGGGGAATTCTTTAAAGGAGGTGCATATTTCACATAAGATGAAGAGTTGAAAATGTACAAGGTTTATTAGTAAAAAAACTATGAGCAATATTAAAATGATTCCATTATGACACATATGTAAGGAAGGGGAGTTCTTTAAAGGAGGTGCATATTTCACATGCTTGAATGAGTTTTAAACTCATAAAAATTGAGATATTTCATCTCTCCTCTCTCCTCATTCAAGTCTAGTTCCAAAAAGTTAGCTTAACTGACCTAAAAATGGTCAAATATTGACCAAACTGATTTAAAAAATTCTAGAATCAGTTTGTTTGGTTAGGAGCTCAATTTTTCCTATAAATAGAAGCCTCCCCCTTGTTGAAAAATATATAGTGTTTATGCATCGTTACTCTACTCCACCTAAGCCAAGAACTGTGAATTCATTTAATAATTCACTAGTTTTTGGAGCTTCCCTCTTTCTTCAATCCCCATTAGTGGCTCCATCAACATACTTAACCAATTGATTGGTTGGGGGCCTCTACCGTGAACAAAGAATCAAGCAAGTTGTAAGGTAATTAGTGAATATTGATCTTTCTATAATTTCTCAATGGTTCTCTCTTCTCAATCCCTCTCAAGCTTGAGAAGCTTAATTGGTATGTTTTTTTAAAATGCTATTGAAGTTAATTGGTGATTAGTAGTGAAGAGTTACATGATTTAATAAATGTTATTGAAGTTAATTTCCATTTATGTTTAAATTCTAATAGTTTTTATGTAATTTCTCTCTCTCACTCAAGAAATGGTCATACTCATGACCCATTCTCAATCCAAATCAAGCTTTTCATAAAGCTTTTCCTTAACCCAAGATTAAGCTATGCTTGAGACCAAATAAATGGCTTTTTTCTATACTTTTAGTTTATGTATATTGATGATTCAATCCATTATGGATTAATGAGCCAATTAGAGATCATTTTAATTATTTCCTTAATGATAAGCTTTATCCCTTAGAAAAATTGAGATTTATCAGTCATAGCAGCGGAGCTATGGCAAAATTTTTATAAAAATTATGCATAAAATAATTTCATTCAAAGCATAAAAAGAGGACTTCCTACCATATTCTAGGAATTATCATCCTAGATTAATTGAAAGATATTCATTGTAATCATAGAGAAATTGATTTTTATATTATGCATTATTGATTTTCATGCATAGAGCTATGCATAAAAGATTATTATTTTAACATAAAAGTGTTACTTTTATCAAATTTTAATTTTCATGCATAGAAGTATGCATAAAGGATAATTTTTTTATATTAAAAGTGTTACTTTTATCATTTTTAATTTTCATGCATAGAAGTATGCATAAAGGATAATTTTTTTATATTAAAAGTGTTACTTTTATCATTTTTAATTTTCATGTATAGAAGTATGCATAAAGGATAATTTTTATATCAAAAGTGTTACTTTTGTCATTTTTAATTTTCATGCATAGAAGTATGCATAAAGGAAAATTTTTATATCAAAAGTGTTACTTTTATCATTTTTTTGCATAGAAGTATGCATAAAGGAAAATTTTTATATCAAAAGTGTTACTTTTATCATTTTTAATTTTCATGCATAGAAGTATGCATAAAGGAAAATTTTTATATCAAAAGTGTTACTTTTATCATTTTTAATTTTCATGCATAGAAGTATGCATAAAGGAAAATTTTTTATATCAAAAGTGTTACTTTTATCATTTTTAATTTTCATGCATAGAAGTATGCATAAAGGAAAATTTTTTATATCAAAAGTGTTACTTTTATCATTTTTAATTTTCATGCATAGAAGTATGCATAAAGGAAAAATTTTTTTATATCAAAAGTATTACTTTTATCATATTGGATTTCATGCATAGAGGTATGCATAAAAGTTGATTATTTTATTATAAAAGTGTGACTTTTATCATAATTGAATTTCATGCATAGAGGTATGCATAAAAGTTGATTATTTTATTGTAAGAGTGTTACTTTTATCATATTGGATTTCATGCATATAGGTATGCATAAAAGATATTCTTTTTATACTAAAAGTGTGATTTTCCTCATAAATGGATTTTATGCTTAACTTAGATGCATAAGAGAAATTCTTTTATTCTAAAAGTGTAATTTCCTACCAAATTGAATTTATGCATAAGAAGATGCATAAAAGATTGATTTTAAATTCGAAAGTGTTAGTCTCCTTAAATGGAATTTATGTATAAATAAATGTGTAGAGAAATCTTATATCAAATATAAGAATTCTCTTTAAAAAAAAAAAGATATGAAATGTGATAAGAGGTGATAAGAGGTGTATGAGATGTGATAAGAATTGATAAGATGCGTATGGAAAGTGATAGGATGTGATAAGAGGTGTATGAGATGTGATAAGAATTGATAAGATGCGTATGGAAAGTGATAAGAGGTGATAAGAGGTGTATGAGATGTAAAAAGATGTGATAAGATGTGTATGAGATGTGATAAGATTTGATAAGATGCGTATGGAAAGTGATAGGATGTGATAAGAGGTGTATGAGATGTAAAAAGATGTGATAAGATGTGTATGAGATGTGATAGAATGTGTTAAGATGAGTTAGGATGTGTTAAGATGTATATGGGATGTGTTAGGACGAGAATGGATGTAATATGGTTGTATGAATGTGATGTGGATGTATACATGTAGATGTATATGTATGAATGTGAATGTTAATGTGGATGTGGATGTATGGATGTAGATACGGATGTGTATGTATGTATGTGGATGTGTATGTATGAATGAGGATGTGAAAATGGATGTATGTATGTAGATGTGGATGTATGGATGTATGTATGTAGATGTGGATGTATGAATATGAATGTGGATGTGTGGATGTGGAAATGGAGGTATGGATGTATGAATGTAGATGTGGATGTATGCATGTAGATGCGTATGTATGAATGTGAAATTGGATGTATGATGTGGACGTACGAACATGGATATGTATGTAGAATAATGAATATGAAGATGTATGTGAGATAATGTAGTCTATATGAGTGAATGGATGAGAACGAGTACACACTGAATGGAATGTGGAATAAGTAATGTGGACCGAGAGTGGATAATATGGAAAGACAAGAGTTCGTTATAGAAATTGTATTTGTGACTGTTTGTAAATGACTGTTTTATGTCAAGAATGCTGGAGAAGCATTTTGACCGTCTTGAGGATTAAGGTCATGAAGACTGAACTGATAAAGTTGCAACTGCTGACGGAGAGTCAATGGAGGACGTCTCGCGTAGCAAGGTCGATCGAGGTCTTGACCAGCCTCGGCTCGATTTAAATGGTGAGCTTCCGGTACGGTGGATGAGGGACCAAGGAAGCGGCCTATGAGTGAAGCGCTAGGTCACCTGCGAAGGATCCTAGAGGGTGCTGACCATACGGTGCTCGGGCTCTGGGTCGCCGAAGATACCCACACGTGCGTCGTGGAAGATATTGGAATAAGGAGTAAGAGTTGTTTTCTGAAACCGGGCATGGATCTGGTTGATTGACCTTGCTGGTCCTCAACAGATGAGTCCATGGCTCTTTTATATGGATCTGTGGGTTGATCTTGCTGATCTTCCACGGAGACTCCATTCTATTATATGAATATATTGCCGGTTACTATGAGCTAGGAACCATGGAAAAGGCCCCTGAGAGAACAGGTGGTGAGCGTTTTGGTTGCCAATGATGCCATAAGTATACCGATGAAAGAATGACTGGAAATAAGGATTCAACCAGAGACTTTGAGGATTGTCATCAGTGACATAATGGTTTTATTAAAGGATTGTTTTAAAGCTAGTTGATGCTAAGAAAAAGGCAATTTCATATTGGGTGTGTAAGTGGTATGACTAGTTTTATGTTTGCATGAACTTCCGGCTAGGGAGCCTTGGAACTCTTTTCCTTGGTACCCGGGACAAAACCTAACCAAATTCCAAATTGGATCCCATCACTACAGTGGTTGGGCGGTTGGCTAACCCATGGGATTGGATGGGGTTAGGCTGGACTGATGGATCCGTAAATCGAGATTTAATTTCTATTATTACGATAGATGAAGTAAATCCCGGATAGAAATTGTTCTATGGATAGGAATCAACGACTGTGCCTCTTGATGGGGAAAAAAGCGTTGATCCCAATGATCCAAGTGCAAGTTCTTCCTTGATTTGACCAAGTACCGTTAAAGGTGCAGTCAGATCAGTTTGATCAGTAATGATCTTGACTACGTTAGAGTAAAGAGTTATCCTGGTGGAATCGCCCGTGCTTTCCGGGTAAAGGAAGTTTTTCCGGTTTCGGTTTTGGACAAACCGACGGATTAGTCTCTTGTCCGGATATCCGTGGGCGAGGCCCCGAGTGTGGGACCCCTGTCCCGCGCGAGAAGTGCTACTTCCGCTGCTAGTACCCCGAATCCGTTGCTCGGTGGGAACAGGGACCTCACAGTTGGTATCAGAGCCAGGTTTTGAAAGCTAATAAAGATAATTAAATTCTTATCTGAAATTGGTAATAAGAATTCAGAAACAGCATTTTCATAATGTATTTTCATTCCGTAAGCTTCTTTAATGAAGAAATTTTAATCAAAGAAATTGGTTTTATAGATGGAAGTTTCCCATTTATCTGGTATTCCCGACCTCACCCAGTCTCAAGATATGATTGCATTTGCCTTCGAGCATCTCATCTCTTCCGCTTCAACACGAACAAGCCGAGCAAGACTCGCACGCCATTTCGAGGAATTATATTTTCCTAACCCAGTGGAGAGACAACAGCATAAGTGGGTTGTAGGGCTATATATCCACGCCTCTTATAACCGGCGTGCAATGCTGAGGCAGAACCTCTCATTGGCCATGATTTTGATAAAGCTGAAAATGACGCGTGGTGTCATTCTATATCTTTCAACGCCTCAAAATTTCAGACTTGCTTGCCGAGTTTATAGACTCCTTAGTCGATTTATCCCTAAGGAGAAAATAATAGCTCCCTTCGCAGTTAGAGAACTTATGTAACAGGGCATGACTATGGCCCAGTACGGTCCTCTTATATGTCTTTCGAGGAGATTTTGAACTCAGAGCCGAGTTGCTCTATGTATATATTGTAACTTTTATATAAATAAAGAAATGTTTTCCGGTTAAAAAATTTCCTGTTGAATAAATGATTGTTTATGGCGAACGATCTACTGCTGATAAAGAAAAAAAAAATCTGTTATCGGACATATGTCATAGATCTCCATTAAGATCTTGTCTTGTATAAGAAATTGTTTTCCGAACTCTTAAGTCTTAGGATCTCGTGAATAATATCAAAATAAAAATTTAATAATATATAAATTTTGGCAAAATCATGAGACGAGGAAACCGTGGTCGTCAGCCAGACCCTGTCTCTGAAGATGACGAGCTTGACCTTGATGTTCGCAAGGCTCTTCATAGGTCTCAGCCAGGACCCTTCAAAGGAGAAGGGGAGAACTTGGGTGAGGCTGTGGAGAAATGGGTGGAAGCCTTGGAAGAGTATTTTGACGTCACAGGATACAATCATCAGAGCAATTGGCTAATAAAGATCAACCGAGAAGCCAAATATGTCAAAAATTTATCAAGAAACACAAAAAGGTTGTAATTGTGTGATATAATTCATACAATTTGATATTCAAACTGAAAAATTTGTAATTTAGTAATTGGGTTTTTAGATGCCGCAATTGTATGGAACCCTGACTTGCTTGAGGCCTAGACATGATGGTATCTATCTTATAGTTCCAAGTATCATGACTACCCGTATATACCGAGAGTATAACTGCAGCTCTTTACTGACAGTATATACGAGTAAATCTAAGACTTGAAATTATAAGCGTTAATGCTATCCAGATGATGATTTCGAATGTGGTTGATATGATTTTTAATTCTGTTTGAGAATTGATGAATTGATTTGGATTCTGATTGAAAAATGATGATTTTTGAAATTTAGTTGGAATATTATAACAGGAGCGAAACCACAATGAGGATGAATGGGACGAGTCTCTGTGATGATACTCATAACTAGAATGATAATAATGATTTCAGCAAATCACTATGAGATTAGTGGATTGTGCTGTCAACTTGCTACTGTTAATACTTGTCATGGTAGATCAAGTTAAGGGATGATAAATTGATAACTTACTTAACTGAAATTTTCATGGAGGAATGTTCAGAAGGAAATTTTTCGGTCTAATGGACCATTATCGTAGGAATGATATGATCTAAATGAATTATTATTTAATGATGAGTTCTATATAAGGAATATTTATCCCAGTATTCTGTTGGGTTGACCAGAATCTAAGGAACCCAGAATAAATTGGATCCTAAGAAAAAGAGTTGTCCTCTACTTTGCGAGATGAGGACATCTCGCACCTTTTTAAGTGGGGTAGAAGTTTGTAAGATTCCTCCCCCCAACCTTCGAGGTATACAGGAGTAAGAATCTCCCTTTCTGAACTTAAAATTATTCCCTCTCTAAAATAAAAGAAAGATTCTGTTTAAAAAGGGAAGACACTTTCCCCAGAATACCTTATCTGGAGCCCACCTGTTTTAAAGATTCAAAACGATGAGTTCAGAAGTGAGAACCAGTGTTTTGGATGCCAAGGTTTTGACCATTAGTTAAAAGACTGCCCAACTCCTACCATGAAAAGGGCATAGGGAAGTCTAGAACCCAAATTCAGAGACCAATTCCTTCATACCAATCTAATCAGGATCCATCTCGGACAAGATTGCTTAACTCCATTAACTAGGTCCGACCCATTGATTAGGGTCGAGATGACCAATCAAATGCTTGGCGACTTAGAGCAACAGATGTAGACAATTCATAAAGATATAAACGCTGCCCAGGATCGACAGAGACAATATACAGATAAGAAGAGGACAGTCAGAGAATTCAAAGAAGCAGTTATAGTCTTCATTGATTATGGACCAAAAGAATTTCTTTATCTCTAGGGGAGTATAAGTAGTTCTCCCCCAGCTATTGTGGATCAAAGAAAGTAGGTGACTTAGCCTACGAACTGCTTTTATCTCCTCATCTCAAAGTTCTTAATGCCTTCTATAGAAATTTGTGCCAAACCCAAATCATGGAAAGACGATAAAACTTCAGTGGCAAGATACCGTTGGCTTCTAGGTTACGCTAACTCCTTCCTTTATATAAGTCGTAACTTTTACTTATCGCTCACAGTAATCTTACTTCCATCGATCTCCCTTCTTCTTAATTTCCTTCATGGCTTGGCAACAGGAATTAGTTTTATCCTTGATGATTTCTCACCTTCAAGACGCAAGGGAGTCTGTGAAGAAAGATTTTATAGAGCAGTATGAGCGCTCACTTTTCCCTCACTTGGGAACTTCTGTAGCGCAGATAAAATGGCGGACCTATCAAGACATAACTAGGGTAACACCCTGGGGTCAGCAGCACTTTCGTAACAATGTCCGCTTGGCCATGGTTATTGAAGCTTTGGGTTTGGGTCCCCGATACTACTGCGTCATGAGATCAAGGCATCCTGGGTTTTCTGAGCGGGTCTTCTTACTGGCGTGTTTTCTTCCTCATGAGAAGATATGCCTTTACCTCGTTTTTGGCTTGCCTCTCAGAGGTCCCTTTGTTAGATCACCTCCTACCACTGAGATAGGTGCGGCAATAACCAACAGAATTATTCCCATAGATGAGTTACCTTATACTTGTGCAGCTTGTGAGTGCTGCTTTTGTGATCATATGATGGACGGGCTTATGGAAGTGTAAAGAGTTCTTCTATCTTTACTGTATAAGTTCCGAGAATGAATAAAGTTTAAATCTTGTTCTTATCTTGAATCTTGCTCTCTTGAGATTTTTTTAATTGGTGGTTAATCTTAATTAAAAAATTTTCTCTCAGTCTCATACTTGTGCATCTTGCGAAATTACCCCCAGTTTGCGAGATGAGGGCATCTCGCGTTTTTTAAGTGGGAGAGAATGTAAGATTCCTCCCCAGCCTCTCAAAATGTCCAGCATCTTCCCCTGTAATCAATCCCTCTTCAGAAATATAAAAGACTTGTTTCTAACTGTTTTAACCTAGAGAGAGAAAATATTCTAGAGAGAGAATATTCAAATTTTTAATATTTTTGGATAGAAAATTATCTCTTATAATTCAGATGAGTTCCCCTGAAACAGAAATTCAAAAAGAATTTTCCAATGTGCAATTGGAATTAATTGGAAATAGGTATAAAGAACCTTAGTCTAAGGGTCTAGATTTTCAGAAATCTTTAGACTATGGTCCAATTAAGGTTCCTATGGGCCAATAGCATCAATCCATGTGTAGGAAAGAGATAAATCCAAATTTGTAAAAAGAAGATACCCAAAAATGAGTAAATGCTCACATAAGGTGAAGAGTTGAAAATGTACAAGGTTTATTAGTAAAAAACTATGAGCAATATTAAAAATATGAGATATTTTGGGTATCCAAAAATGAGTAAATGCTCACATAAGATGAAGAGTTGAAAATGTACAAGGTTTATTAGTAAAAGACTATGAGCAATATTAAAATGATTCCATTATGACACATATGTAAGGAAGGGGAATTCTTTAAAGGAGGTGCATATTTCACATAAGATGAAGAGTTGAAAATGTACAAGGTTTATTAGTAAAAAACTATGAGCAATATTAAAATGATTCCATTATGACACATATGTAAGGAAGGGGAATTCTTTAAAGGAGGTGCATATTTCACATAAGATGAAGAGTTGAAAATGTACAAGGTTTATTAGTAAAAAAACTATGAGCAATATTAAAATGATTCCATTATGACACATATGTAAGGAAGGGGAGTTCTTTAAAGGAGGTGCATATTTCACATGCTTGAATGAGTTTTAAACTCATAAAAATTGAGATATTTCATCTCTCCTCTCTCCTCATTCAAGTCTAGTTCCAAAAAGTTAGCTTAACTGACCTAAAAATGGTCAAATATTGACCAAACTGATTTAAAAAATTCTAGAATCAGTTTGTTTGGTTAGGAGCTCAATTTTTCCTATAAATAGAAGCCTCCCCCTTGTTGAAAAATATATAGTGTTTATGCATCGTTACTCTACTCCACCTAAGCCAAGAACTGTGAATTCATTTAATAATTCACTAGTTTTTGGAGCTTCCCTCTTTCTTCAATCCCCATTAGTGGCTCCATCAACATACTTAACCAATTGATTGGTTGGGGGCCTCTACCGTGAACAAAGAATCAAGCAAGTTGTAAGGTAATTAGTGAATATTGATCTTTCTATAATTTCTCAATGGTTCTCTCTTCTCAATCCCTCTCAAGCTTGAGAAGCTTAATTGGTATGTTTTTTTAAAATGCTATTGAAGTTAATTGGTGATTAGTAGTGAAGAGTTACATGATTTAATAAATGTTATTGAAGTTAATTTCCATTTATGTTTAAATTCTAATAGTTTTTATGTAATTTCTCTCTCTCACTCAAGAAATGGTCATACTCATGACCCATTCTCAATCCAAATCAAGCTTTTCATAAAGCTTTTCCTTAACCCAAGATTAAGCTATGCTTGAGACCAAATAAATGGCTTTTTTCTATACTTTTAGTTTATGTATATTGATGATTCAATCCATTATGGATTAATGAGCCAATTAGAGATCATTTTAATTATTTCCTTAATGATAAGCTTTATCCCTTAGAAAAATTGAGATTTATCAGTCATAGCAGCGGAGCTATGGCAAAATTTTTATAAAAATTATGCATAAAATAATTTCATTCAAAGCATAAAAAGAGGACTTCCTACCATATTCTAGGAATTATCATCCTAGATTAATTGAAAGATATTCATTGTAATCATAGAGAAATTGATTTTTATATTATGCATTATTGATTTTCATGCATAGAGCTATGCATAAAAGATTATTATTTTAACATAAAAGTGTTACTTTTATCAAATTTTAATTTTCATGCATAGAAGTATGCATAAAGGATAATTTTTTTATATTAAAAGTGTTACTTTTATCATTTTTAATTTTCATGCATAGAAGTATGCATAAAGGATAATTTTTTTATATTAAAAGTGTTACTTTTATCATTTTTAATTTTCATGTATAGAAGTATGCATAAAGGATAATTTTTATATCAAAAGTGTTACTTTTGTCATTTTTAATTTTCATGCATAGAAGTATGCATAAAGGAAAATTTTTATATCAAAAGTGTTACTTTTATCATTTTTTTGCATAGAAGTATGCATAAAGGAAAATTTTTATATCAAAAGTGTTACTTTTATCATTTTTAATTTTCATGCATAGAAGTATGCATAAAGGAAAATTTTTATATCAAAAGTGTTACTTTTATCATTTTTAATTTTCATGCATAGAAGTATGCATAAAGGAAAATTTTTTATATCAAAAGTGTTACTTTTATCATTTTTAATTTTCATGCATAGAAGTATGCATAAAGGAAAATTTTTTATATCAAAAGTGTTACTTTTATCATTTTTAATTTTCATGCATAGAAGTATGCATAAAGGAAAAATTTTTTTATATCAAAAGTATTACTTTTATCATATTGGATTTCATGCATAGAGGTATGCATAAAAGTTGATTATTTTATTATAAAAGTGTGACTTTTATCATAATTGAATTTCATGCATAGAGGTATGCATAAAAGTTGATTATTTTATTGTAAGAGTGTTACTTTTATCATATTGGATTTCATGCATATAGGTATGCATAAAAGATATTCTTTTTATACTAAAAGTGTGATTTTCCTCATAAATGGATTTTATGCTTAACTTAGATGCATAAGAGAAATTCTTTTATTCTAAAAGTGTAATTTCCTACCAAATTGAATTTATGCATAAGAAGATGCATAAAAGATTGATTTTAAATTCGAAAGTGTTAGTCTCCTTAAATGGAATTTATGTATAAATAAATGTGTAGAGAAATCTTATATCAAATATAAGAATTCTCTTTAAAAAAAAAAAGATATGAAATGTGATAAGAGGTGATAAGAGGTGTATGAGATGTGATAAGAATTGATAAGATGCGTATGGAAAGTGATAGGATGTGATAAGAGGTGTATGAGATGTGATAAGAATTGATAAGATGCGTATGGAAAGTGATAAGAGGTGATAAGAGGTGTATGAGATGTAAAAAGATGTGATAAGATGTGTATGAGATGTGATAAGATTTGATAAGATGCGTATGGAAAGTGATAGGATGTGATAAGAGGTGTATGAGATGTAAAAAGATGTGATAAGATGTGTATGAGATGTGATAGAATGTGTTAAGATGAGTTAGGATGTGTTAAGATGTATATGGGATGTGTTAGGACGAGAATGGATGTAATATGGTTGTATGAATGTGATGTGGATGTATACATGTAGATGTATATGTATGAATGTGAATGTTAATGTGGATGTGGATGTATGGATGTAGATACGGATGTGTATGTATGTATGTGGATGTGTATGTATGAATGAGGATGTGAAAATGGATGTATGTATGTAGATGTGGATGTATGGATGTATGTATGTAGATGTGGATGTATGAATATGAATGTGGATGTGTGGATGTGGAAATGGAGGTATGGATGTATGAATGTAGATGTGGATGTATGCATGTAGATGCGTATGTATGAATGTGAAATTGGATGTATGATGTGGACGTACGAACATGGATATGTATGTAGAATAATGAATATGAAGATGTATGTGAGATAATGTAGTCTATATGAGTGAATGGATGAGAACGAGTACACACTGAATGGAATGTGGAATAAGTAATGTGGACCGAGAGTGGATAATATGGAAAGACAAGAGTTCGTTATAGAAATTGTATTTGTGACTGTTTGTAAATGACTGTTTTATGTCAAGAATGCTGGAGAAGCATTTTGACCGTCTTGAGGATTAAGGTCATGAAGACTGAACTGATAAAGTTGCAACTGCTGACGGAGAGTCAATGGAGGACGTCTCGCGTAGCAAGGTCGATCGAGGTCTTGACCAGCCTCGGCTCGATTTAAATGGTGAGCTTCTGGTACGGTGGATGAGGGACCAAGGAAGCGGCCTATGAGTGAAGCGCTAGGTCACCTGCGAAGGATCCTAGAGGGTGCTGACCATACGGTGCTCGGGCTCTGGGTCGCCGAAGATACCCACACGTGCGTCGTGGAAGATATTGGAATAAGGAGTAAGAGTTGTTTTCTGAAACCGGGCATGGATCTGGTTGATTGACCTTGCTGGTCCTCAACAGATGAGTCCATGGCTCTTTTATATGGATCTGTGGGTTGATCTTGCTGATCTTCCACGGAGACTCCATTCTATTATATGAATATATTGCCGGTTACTATGAGCTAGGAACCATGGAAAAGGCCCCTGAGAGAACAGGTGGTGAGCGTTTTGGTTGCCAATGATGCCATAAGTATACCGATGAAAGAATGACTGGAAATAAGGATTCAACCAGAGACTTTGAGGATTGTCATCAGTGACATAATGGTTTTATTAAAGGATTGTTTTAAAGCTAGTTGATGCTAAGAAAAAGGCAATTTCATATTGGGTGTGTAAGTGGTATGACTAGTTTTATGTTTGCATGAACTTCCGGCTAGGGGGCCTTGGAACTCTTTTCCTTGGTACCCGGGACAAAACCTAACCAAATTCCAAATTGGATCCCATCACTACAGTGGTTGGGCGGTTGGCTAACCCATGGGATTGGATGGGGTTAGGCTGGACTGATGGATCCGTAAATCGAGATTTAATTTCTATTATTACGATAGATGAAGTAAATCCCGGATAGAAATTGTTCTATGGATAGGAATCAACGGCTGTGCCTCTTGATGGGGAAAAAAGCGTTGATCCCAATGATCCAAGTGCAAGTTCTTCCTTGATTTGACCAAGTACCGTTAAAGGTGCAGTCAGATCAGTTTGATCAGTAATGATCTTGACTACGTTAGAGTAAAGAGTTATCCTGGTGGAATCGCCCGTGCTTTCCGGGTAAAGGAAGTTTTTCCGGTTTCGGTTTTGGACAAACCGACGGATTAGTCTCTTGTCCGGATATCCGTGGGCGAGGCCCCGAGTGTGGGACCCCTGTCCCGCGCGAGAAGTGCTACTTCCGCTGCTAGTACCCCGAATCCGTTGCTCGGTGGGAACAGGGACCTCACACACCCCAATTTCTTTACTCAATATCTCAAAGATATCATCTCCCATTTTGTACATTGAGTTTCACCTGGTCATAAATTTATGAATAAGAAAGGGTGGGACCTTAAATTCCTCCATCCTTCTCCAAGTATTCAAATACTTCTTAGAGTAATAATATCGTCCTTTGCAAACAAGTTTGCTTTAGACAGGTGTGGTTTACTCCTTGGAGGTTGTCTTCCCCCATGTAGTCTAACTGTTTGTAGGGGCTACGGAAAATTGTTGATGTGATCACCTCGGCCAAGACTTTATAATTCTATATTGGTAGAACTATCTACACCAAGGCTTTGAAAGCTTTCAAGAGTCGGGATGCAGCCTTAGCTTATCGTGAGGTGTGGCTTCCCTTGACGGCATCTTGATGGTTCTAAGCTCTACCTCCATGTTTCTTCGCTCTTTTAATACAGATAGAATAGAGTTTAGACAAACATTATGCATGAAAATGAACCAAAACTAACAACTCACATAGGTCTATGCAGAGGATGCCACAATGTTAACCTTTGGTTCCTCTGGTTTATAAAGCTTTAGTTTAGACCAGTTATAAGTTCAATGAAAGCCCTCTTGGCACAAGCTCTAAGGCTTAGTCCAACTAAGTGAATTGTGTTGTGTGGTTAATGCCTTATTAGATGTGGTTGAGCGCAAGGATAGTCATCTTTTTCCATTTCTTATGATAGCTCCTAGTCTCCAATTTCTCCTTTAGTTCTTTTCTTTTTATGGTTGCTTTAGACAAGGTAGCCACACCTTGACCATTTGCTCATAAAGCTTCACTCTCTTCATCCCTTGCCTTTAGTGTTTGTTTAGACTGGAAGATTTTTGAGCTCTTAGTATGGATGAAAAGGCAAAGCCTGAAAATGTGAGTTGTTAGTTTAGAGATAAGGAGAAGGAGAAGAGATCGGAGATGTTTCTGCTTGAGACTAGCTATAAAAATAAGGTTGGGTTGCCTAAAAAGAGTAGACCAAAAGACACGATTGTAGATGAGATCCATGTAAATTACCTATGAGGCACGCAAATGGACTAGGAGCTTTGGTGGAGGGTGTGACTCTTTTGCAAGAAGTCAATAGGGACAGCTAAAGGTAAAACTTGATGCCTCACAATGCTATTGTAAAAGCCTTTAAAAGCAAGTTCATATGGGAGTATTAGGAGAAACCCATGATTGTGGTCTCCTTGAAGTCTTGGATAGTAGGAGTTCTTTAGCAAAGGTTGGTTGTTGTTGACAGCTTCATGGCTCTACTACGAAAAGGATCTTATCTTGCTAATTGTGTATCTAAAGGGATTATTTATGATTTGGTTTATCAAGGGAGTTACTAAGAATTTAGGATATTTGCTTTCACTATGCCTTGGAGCTCCTTGCTTTCTAACCTATTTGGGTCACTTTTATGGCATTAGTGCATCTCAAACGTCACTTACATAGCTTTTTGGGGAGAGTGTTATTCATGCCCATGCATGTACATTGGTTTAGATATAAAGATTTGAGTTCTTTGGGTAATGGATCATCTTATTCCAGCCTATGTGGATATGGACATGGATTATGGAGGTTGCTTCTATCAACTAGTAATGTTTTATTGCTTTCTATCAATGTAAATAGATAGGTCATTATGCAAGATATTGTTAAGATAACTAGTGATTATGGAGGCTACTTCTATTAACTAGTGATCTTCTTATCCTCTTTCCTTATTGCTTGTTATCAATGTAAACAGATAGGTCATTATGCAAGATATTTTTCAGCTAATGCTGAGAGCAAGAGGAAAGAGGTCAAGGTTGCTTAAAGAGATGGGAATTGGATGAAGACTCTTCAATATCTATGTTGGGAAAGGAAGACAGAGCATAGGGGGGAAGATGTGGAGAAGAAGATTAATGTTTTAGGATTGTTGAGAGGCGGTGGGTATGTTGACACCCAATCTAAGGTGTCCAACTACTTTTAAGAAGAGGGTAAAGTGGGGGAGGCATGGGTATATCAAAAGATAAGCAATATGTGTAGGAGGAAGTAGTTGGTTGAGAGTCAATCTCTTGTAGTTGCAAAGAAGGGTGATAACACAAGAGGATGGTCACTTCTTCTTTAGAGGTTTTGGAATTAGATGTGGCATGCCCTAATGATTCAAATGGAAAAGAATGAGACATGAGCCGCCCTAGTGGTTTAAAGGGAAAAGAATGAAATGTGAGCCATGAGTCTACCTAGTATTATACCAGCTAATTAAAATTTCCTTGAAGACATTTCATGTAGTAGCAATAAATTCCAAGGAAAATTTTTGTTCTTTTGGAGGATTAAGTATAATTATTGCCCAATTTTAGCTCACAAACCTTGTCATAAGCCTGGATCCTAAATGCACTACTTGGTATCCATGGCCTCAGAAAAATCAAAATCCGTGAGCCTATTTCATAAAAAAAATCATTGAGATCAAGCATGAGAGCTGTTAACCCACAAGACATAATACCACAAGGCATAACCCACAAGACATAAGCCAACATGCATGACTCCACCATACATGAGCCTACTAGGCGTGATGAGTTTAGCTCACCAGACCCACTAAGCCTATTTCATACCAAAAAAAGGCATGAGCCAAGACGTAAGCCCATAGGGGTGAGCTCACAAAGCCCGAGTCATGAGCCAATAGACGTGAGCCCACATACCTAAGCCTACTATTTAAAAAAGATTCAAAAATAATTAAAAAACTATTTTAAAATTTTTTTTGCAACTTGGGTAGAACACGCATGTCTGGAACCATTCAGATCTACTTCAAGAAGCATTAAAAACCGATTTAGCAGAACCCTTTATGTGAACACACATGTTTAAAGCCACTCAAATCTACTTCAGAAGAAACACATTTGAAACCACTCAAATCTACTTCAAAAGAAACACATTTGAAACCACTCAAATCTGCTTTAGGAAGGATTAGTGACCAATTTAGCAGAGAGTAACCCTTTATGTGAACTCAAACCAAGATAATTATTGAAATTAACAATCTAGTCATTTATAGTGCATCAAACCATACCCCTTCGAACAAAGCCATTCTTCAGTGCCATCAAATGACCAAGTCTCAACATGGTGCTCCTGTGTAAGAAGGTAAGTCTCCTTCGGATCTACCTTAAAATAATGGTACAATCCCCTAATGCAATGCTTTCGATGTGCAAAGGCCTATCCATATTGTGGAGTGTTCTCACAAGTAACCTACACCAAATCCCTTGACAGCTCTAAGCAGTTCGAATCTTGTGCCAAACCCCAATGTTTTTCCATATGGTGTCATATATTATAAGTTTAGATTTAATTATGCTTATAAGGAATGTCCCAATAGAGTGACAATCACCTCAATGGCATCATAGCCACTTCGATGAGCCTTAACTTGTTGAGTGTACAAGGAGGACTTATTCATATAGTCCCCCTTAATGCCATCATAAGGCTCCAAGCCAAGACAAGGGTAGTAGCAAAGGGGATATCCAAGGCTACAATTGTTTAAAACTCAATCTTCAACCTCAAAGCAAGTAGTAGCTAAAGAGCCTAAGGTGCCATCCCCAAAGGCTATAGTAGCTAACGCATCGGTCTTCCTACACTAGCCTTCACAGCTTTTAGGTGCTTCAAGCACACAAAACAATTATCAAATTAACCCAAATCACCTCCAAAATAGGTAACCTAGGATGGCTTCTAGGATGAGTGGATGATTGTACACAGATCATCGTACATGATAACATGTTGTAGAGTTCATATGTCCGTAGAGACAAGGGCTAGTAATACTACACAAATGATACGATGCTACATGGTGAGATGATGAGTAATGTGACCATCAAGATTGAAGAATAAGAATTCAAGATAACTTTTATCTCATAGAGATGGACGAGGTTGAAACATACCCAAAGATATGATCGGTAATGTGATCGTCAAAGGTTCTGTGATGAGATGTGATTAATGTTCTTAATTCTAATTATTGGTCGTGATGTAACTGATTAAGTGTTTTTTATTTATCTTTAGATGATTTTACATGCTTCTAATCTACCAATTCAATAATGCATGATTACGTTATGAAAAAATATAAAATACATGCATAAAAATTGACAATTTCACGCATTCAACTTAATGGAGCTCAATGCTCATGTTTTTGGAGTGGATTCCATTGTTGATCACAATTACTAAGCTAATTCTTAGATCAAAATAATGAAATCTAGGCCTTTTGGGCTCCCATTTTACTAAAAAATCAAGGTTTTACTTTACCAATACATGAACATAGATTTCCCTAATGCAAAATAAACTTCAAATAGAAATCAAACAAAGAAAAACAAACATATCCAATGCTCTAAAACCATTTTTTAAAGAGTGTGACCTCTCCTAATCACCGAGAAATATTGGGTGGTGATCCCAATAGCTTGGAATGGATGAAAAAATGGAGCTAAGTCCTAGGCTAGTCCCTATCATAGTGGTGCCAAATATGTTCATACCTTAGCCTTGCCAAATCATGTGTCGTTGTGTCTTGCCTTTGAGCTACAAATGCAACTTTCCATTATGGATGTGCTAGATCCTCCATTGCATCCTCACTCCATTGTCACACAGGAATTCTTCTTGCCAAAGGGGTACATGTGTTGAGATTCGTGGTGCTTATGCTAGATTCAAACATGTGGAGGAGAGAGATCCCAAAATACAAGAAGAGATCTTGCTTATTAAGTTGCTTAAGAAATACAACTTGGCCTTTGCACCATACCAATGCCTTCTAGCTTTGCCTTTAAATAGGTGAGCTAGTGGCATTCACACACACACCCTTATCCTACCCTTTTACATGACCTTAGTCTTTTAATACCCCCCCTCAATACCAACTATGAAAAAAAATTGGAATAGGTGGTATTGGACATAGGTTGCCTTTATAACATTAGGCATACATAGGTTGCCTTTATAACATTAGGCATACAAGGTTAGGAATATAGGTGTTGTTACATTGAGATTTAAAACAATTTCTCAGTGGAGTTAGAGGGTGATGCAAAGTTAGCCTCTGACTCTTTGTTAGGACATTTAGAAATGATATGCCCCTTTTGTTTACACTTGTTACATTTCATCTTGTTGGGATATTTGATCCAACAATTATTTGCCAAACGACCTACCTTTTTGCAATGGGTACACCTTACTTTGCTCACTTGATGTGACAAAGCTTGTTCGATATTCAATGAAGTCGATGCATTTGAAGATTGAGCTCCTCCCTTTGGCCTCTTTTCTTCATTAAGGAAATATTGAATGACTCCTTCAAGTATGGGATTAGGAATGTTCTTCAGGGTGGTGACTAAGGTGCCTAAGTATAGGCACAAACATCCTTGCTTTGAGGACGTGATAGTATATTGCCCACTTCCTCTGGTGATAGTGTCGGTTGATGCATTACCATATCCTCATTCTTATGTAATCCCAAAACTCGCAAGAAGACAAAATAGATATGCTTACATGCAACGTAAGACTTTCCTCTAGATTCTCTTTGCATGAAATTAGGACATGTACACCAAGGTTGTACCTTGATGTGTATAAAATAGTCCTCTCCACTCTCACATGCCAAATGAAAAATAGAGTAGGGGGATGGCTGCATTGCACTCTCATTAAGGACTGTCGCTGTCATGGCCTTGGCACTACCAATCCTCTTTTTTACTTCTTTGGAAATCCAATGCTACCACTTGGTTGATCTCTTTGTATTCTGTGTAGCATCATGTGGCCTCATGTCACTTTCTTTGTTGCCCGCTACTTGTGTGGACGTTTCTCCCACCCCTGACACAAAAGGTTCTTCATGAGTAACATCTAACTTGAACCCTGCCTTTACTAATTTCTCTACCTCTTGGCTGGTTATGTTGGTCCCAGCATCCACTTTCCACATATCTGGGTATGATGGCTTGTATATTATGTTTGGATCTACATGCCATGTGTGTGAAACATCTGAAGGACAAAACCACATCATTTGAGCCTTTGGCCCTCCCGGACTAGGATGTCGTTGCTCTGAGTAGAAGCTAGGGGAAACAACTCTAATAGAGCTTCCCTATATGTATGAGTTGCACTTAAGTCTTCCATCAATACCTCCCAAACATTTGACTTCTGAGTTCAATGGGGTTCGTCTAATGGCCCACATTGTGCATCCAACGGCCTCTTCCTTTACATGCATTTGTCCTCCGCTCATTGTGCCATAATGTTGTTTAGGCTCTTCATGTCCGACATCTTTGTTTCCTCTAGTCATTGGACTTTTTGGTCCTCCCCTTGAAGCATGACTTGCTACACTGTTTGTTCTAGATCTATCTCCAAAACTTACTCTTCTTGCTGTTCCCTGGTTTTGACGATGTCTGCTCTACATGACATAACCTGGACGATGTGAGCATTGGTCTACTTCCGTTGTCCTCACCCTCTTCCATTGAATAGTCTTCTTATCTCCATGTAGAGGCCTTGATTCCTCATACATAGGAGTATTAGCTACTATTTCATGGACCATGCGAGCCATATCATTTCTCCATAAAATTTCTCACCCTTAACATGAGGTTGCCCCAATGTGCTATTCATACTTCCCACCAACTCATCCACGTATCCATTTTACTGATAGTTTTCCCTCATGAACATGTCCATTTCTCCACCACTCACGAATCTCTTTACTTTTTAAGAAAGCTGACTCCTTATTGGTTGCCAATCTCCATTCTTCACATAAGTCAATATGGTGTTGTCGACTTTCTGCCTTCACGCATTGTTTAGCATGCTTCATCAAACTTTGTTTCCAATGGAATAAGCACGTTTGCTCCCTATCCTCCATAATGTTGTGCGGACCCCCATTGAAAACGGTCCTAACTGCACACCAATTTGACCCTACTTCATTAGCCCATAAACCCATAGAAGTGTGCGGGTGCATAACTGCATTGCTCCATTGTGCTATTCAGCATTTCCCAAAATAGTACTTGGCTTTTTGTATCCTCCTCTAGCTCTTGAACACTATAGGATTTTGGAGAGAATTTTTTTCAATCAGCTATCATTCAAGGTAAATGAACGAAAGGAAAAAATAGAAGTACGTAGTCTCACCTTGGGTCGTCGTAAACATGACAAGCCATTGTTGACCAACCAAAAACTCGATGAGTGTGATCAAACAAAACCTAGGATTTTGACAAGTCACCTCCACTATCACACTGCATGCGATTCACCAAGTCCACGCCTGATGCTGGTCCTCGCAATAAAGACATAACATTTGTCTTCACAGGGCCACCTTGTCCTGGAAACGGCTACCTTGTATAAATGAATAGCGAGATCTTCTCTGTATAAGAAGGATGCTATCAAAGCCCTCTCCTATCGGCATCAATTTTCTTTTCTCCTGGGATACGATGTGTCTAAACCTACAAAACATAATTTCACAATAAAGAGAGGACCGAATGTAGAAAAATACATCCAAATATAATTAAGTTACAGAATGAATACTCACCTCTGGTTTTCCACAAGAGGACTCAACTCCTCCAAAAAATTACAGAGCTCATGATCCCCAATACTTGTAGGTAGCTCATCATTTTGATTCATCATGGAGGAAAACAGCATATCCTTCACAATATCCATCTGTATTTTTCGAGGACCTGCACTTCTCTGGGCTTTCAACACTTGAGAAATAAACATTTTCACGCGCTCCAACATTGACCTTGAAGTTCTTGGCTGAACTGGATGTTCATGCAGCCCAATGTGGAGCATCATTCTTGTAATAGTTGTGTCACGAGGCATTACGTAATACACAACACATCTACACACTCTACACACTTGCACACAGTGTGCAGTTTTGCGACAAAAGTGACAAACTATTTTAGTTTTCTCATCCTCTGTCAGAAGTCCAATTGTAATCTTTTTTGTCAGATGTCCATGAAAGAAGGTGTTGTTATACCTTTTATTGTTCAAGTAAAAAGGACAGCAGAGCTGAGCCTATGGCACTCCAAAGTACCAACACAATAGCTAATATGCACGGTACAACTTACAGACATGTTTCTGCTGTCCCTATGGCACTCCAAAGTACCAACACAATAGCTAATACGCACGGTACAACTTACAGACATGTTTGATGTTACTGGACATGTCCATAGTTGACCATCATATTTTTGCTCCATTCCTTCCATATTTCCTATTTTGCCATATGTTGGTGGAACCTCTAGGATGGAATCACCATCATAATGTCTTGGCACCTCCTGGACTTGGATGACTTGAGTAACTTTTTCCAACAATGAACGTAGAAGAGAAGGTTCCTCCTTCTTCTTTACGAAGAACTGAAAGTATACTCTCTGAAGTAATACATTCATCTTCAGAGATATTGTGCTTTGAACCTTTTGGATTGCTTGTGCCTTCACCTGGTTGTAAAACAGTTGCTGAGCCATTCAAGTCACTCTCAGAGGAGGAGCTCGAGATATGAACATGGGTGTTTTGTGTCCCTAATTCTTTATCCACTGAAGTCTCCAAATGTCGGACATCTTGGGCAAAGTCATTAGCACTAGAATCAAGACTGTCAGCAGCATAGAGAGGACTACATTGTAGCATATATGTTTTACTTCGAGTAATATCTACGAGGTAGTTTTTAGTGCACCAAGAGAGGGCCAAAATCACTGAGATTTCAAAAGGGATTTCAGGCACATTCTATCTCGGCCCCAGTCTCTCTGAGACGTGAACAGTCGTTCACTTCTTAGATGCATGACCATACGCTCCTTAGCCATAGCCGTTCACTTCTCCTGGCTAGATCCTCCCAAATTTGCCTCATCAATGAGAGAAGTGGGAATTAAAAAGGAATAGAGTGCATTAAAAGGAGCATAAAGAGCATTGAAGGATGATATAAAGAGGATACAATTATATTGTCAGGGGAATATCAGAGGGCAGTTGTTAGGAGAGACACACCATTCCAGTGCATTCAAGAGACGTGCCAACCCTTAAAAGTGAACGTTCGTTCCTTTACATGCATACAAATTTTCCTTTACATGCATACAAATTTTCCTTCATAAGCCATGCCCATTCTAACCTAAGAGTACACCCATTCCTTCCCTTAGCATGATTGTTCCCTTTTGAGCTCACGTCCGTGCCTTTTGCAGCATACGTCCATTCCTTCTAAAGTATACGTCTGTTCCTTAACAAAAAGCAATGCCCATATACCAACTCTGGCGTATGCTTGTACCTTCCACTAAGCCATGCCTATACCAAGTTATGCGTACGGCCATGCCCTTTTAAAAAACCAACTAGAATGTCCCTTGTTCAAAGGGTGAGAAGCACTAGCAGTTGTCAAATTCATGCACCTATGTTCAGGAAAATCGGTGAGAAATAACCCTTTTCTTGTCTTGATGATACTAAACCTTCCTACGCGCAATCACTTGTGAGGTCTGACCATTTGGTTAGCACAATGTGGATTAAAATGGCATTAGTACTTGATAGAACCATTGAGAGTGAAGAACATCTTAGCATGGGATACACTACCCCTGACTTAGAGGCATGAGGGTTTGTTGTGCCTAGTGCATGGATAGATTGCCGATCCTCGAGCAAAACCCTGAATCCCCTGCACATTCGTAAAGAAGTCTTGCCATAAGACTTAGGAAATTTATCTTAGGAAACATGCAATCAAACAATCCCCACCCCAGGGATAGAGTCATGGAGCGCCAACTGGAGAGAGCTACCATGCCACAGTTAGACCTTAGATAAGAGATAGGGCAAAGTGAGAGTAACCTGATCTAGAATAATAGAGTAGTTTTTGGAGGGATATACCAACTACTAGGACAACTGACTCATACCAAGACCATAGGTCCACACCAAACCTAGGTTAAGAGCCTAGAGACCTCTTATCAAAGAGAGAGAACTTGCCTAGAACAATTCTATCCACACCCAGCACCTATGTACCAACAATACTCACCTCGTGGGAATGTATCCTAGATATCATATGGGTCCTTACAAAGCACAATCTGGTCCACCAATGAGGCAACGACCACAGATGGGATACTATCTAACGTCCGGTCTAGCTCTCCCACCTATCATGCCCCAACTGGAACCAACCTTGGCTATGGCAGGACTCACTCCAGAAATGTTGAGGATAGACATGGAAATAGGGAGAGGAGTAGCTGCCTGCAGGAATAACACCACCAGCATAGGTTTAGCCGGTGCAGGGGCCAAGACAAGAGAAAAATAAACTTGCCCGCATTTCTAAATTAATTACCAAGTTTGAATTGACTTGACACCCCATACGCCATCTGGAAATGTTCAACTAGATTTGTGAGGCATTTGGCCCATGTAGATGAAAAAGTTAAGGTGAGTGCCTTTGGCCTCACCCTAGATGGAAAAGTGGTCACTGAAGGTAGAAGACAAGGCTACCTTTGATGCTTTGAAAGAGGCTTTCAAGGTGGGATATTCACAACAAGAAACTTGATGGAGCCCAAGCAAGCAGTTACACAATGTAAGACAGAAGGACAGAGAATCTATCTGGGATTATATGAACTAGGTGAGATATCTCCATTCTTTCCTATAATGATAGAGACAATTTCTTGGATGAAAGACTGATTGGGAGATTCCTAGAGGGCCTTGATGATGCACCCTTGCACAACTCGCTACACCCTAGCCCACACTTCCTTTGAGTAATGTTGTAGGAGCTCCATGGACTTTGAGGACAATTTCAAGGGAACTTGTTCCCAATGATGAGGGCAAGTTTGAGGCATCCTTCAAAACTACTAGCACAAGATACGAAGGGAAAGGGAAAGATTCCTCTTCAGGACAACAAGTAGAGCAGCTGTGCTGGTAGCTGCCTTAATGTAACAAATGACCCAGCGATGGATAACATGCCAAGGCCATGATCAAGTAGGGCAAGACCATCTTTACCCAAAGAGAGAATTAGTATGGTGTGCCCGCTTTGTTGAGCTAACCATACCAGCACAGAATGTCCACACTTGATACCTCGACCCACTCTCTATTATGCTTACTGTCAAAGGTGGGGTAATCATGAAACCACTAATTGTTATCCCCAGAGAGCCACCCAAACACCGGATACCCCAAGACTTGCCTCCAAACCCTAGAAGCACTAGCACTAGCACTAGCACTAGCACTAGCACTAGCACTAGCACTACACAATGCACCTCAATTGGGCCATGAAGCGGCTCGGAGAGGAATTCTTCGGGTGTCCAAAGTACCCTTACCACCCCCAGCTCTACCACTGTTGAGATATCGAGCTCGTCTAGTGAGGCGGTGGACACTGATGACCCGCCTGGGGGATAGGCCCCACACTTACACCACTAGCATGGTTGGTGAGATCTTGGGTGATATGCGGCCAGTGGGATGACAGGTTGTGTGATAGCCATTCTAGAGATTGGTATAGTTATAGCGCCAGCTCATTTAGTCGGGTTCACACTATAGAGAACCCGTGTATGTATTTGGTTGAGTACCTTTCATATTGCGTGTACTCTTATTCTTGTATATGGTGTGTTGAGTGTTGAGTAGAGAAGAAGAAGATTTTCAGCCTCTCACCTTGTGTGTTCTCTATTAGGGTTTTGTGAGTGTGTGTGTGTGCTTGCAAGAGCTCAAGCTCTCTTCCCCCTGCATCTTTTCATGGTATCAGAGCCTGGTTCGTGCTAAGGGCTGAGCTGCAAGCAAGAGAACCACAGGAAGCGGTACGAGGGTAAGAGCTTCAACTACTCTTCCCAATTTGTGTTGGTGACTACACCCTTGTCGGGAGCTCTACGGGAGGCACCGGCAACGATCTCTGATTGAGGAGCTTTCTTCGCGGGAGTAAAGCTAAAGGGCAACTATAAAGTCCTATCGGACAAAATTTTCTGGGTCGAAAACGCGTTTCGGGCGCATCTGGACCTCTGTTTTTCAGAAAGCAGGCGATTTCGAGCACTGCAGGTAAGTCATCGATTCTCTGCAGCAGCAGAACTCTGTTTTAAGAACTGCAGGAAGACAGATTGACTGTGCAGACACTGTGGGTGCTGCAAAGAGGTCTACAATTGCCATTGGGTGTATGTATGCACACTGAAGTCACTGGTTGTGACATTTGAGAGTATTACAGTACCGCTGCAGAAAATACAGCAGTTTGTGCAGAAAAACCAGAGTGCTGTTTCTGGTAAAATTGTGTGTTTGGCAAGATGTCAAATGATGGGATAACCCAGATTGTGGCTGAGAAGCTTGATAAGAATAACTTCCATGCTTGGAGGTTCAGGTTGACGAATTTCCTGATGGGAAAAGGCTATTGGGACTATATAGAAGGTGAGCATGAAGAGGCACCGGAGATACCGGATAACTGCTGCAGATGTGAAAGAGTTTAAAGACTGGAACCAAGGAGCTAGGAAGGTTATGTATTGGCTCTCCATTAGTATACAGGACACCATGATTGGGCACATTCAGGATGCCAAGTCCCCCAAAGAGGCGTGGGACACCTTGGTAAAGCTTTATGAAACAAATACCAAGGCACGCAAGATATAGTTGAAGAATGAACTTCATACTGTGGAGAAAAAGAGCATGTCTGTGAATGACTATGCGTTGAAGATAAAGGGTATTGTGGAATCCCTTGCATCTATTGGTGTGTCAGTAGATGATGATGATAAGGTGGAGGTCTGTCTACGTGGTCTCGCGCCACAATACAAGGCGTTCAAGACGTCTATTCAGACTCAGGAAAACATTCCCAACTTACAGATTTGGTGTCTATGCTGATTATCGAAGAGAAGAGCTTGGGTGAAGACCAATAGTCCTCACAAAGCAAAAACAGTTCAGAGCAATAGGCCTTCTACACGAGTTCAGGAAGAGGACGAGGTAGAGGAGGCCGTGGATGCGGTCAAGGAGGTGGCCGAACAGGTAATCAGAATTATGGCCAGCAGCAGCAGCAACAACAACAGTCCCAGAATCAACAACAACAACAACAACACGCAGGTGGAAGAGGCAAATTCAGAGGCAGAGGGAGTCAAAGAGGCCATGGAAATTGGCAAAGGCAGTATAATGATGCACGTGAATGCTATTATTGTGGTAAGCCTGGACATGTGCAGGTAGAATGTTATAAGAAGCAAGCTGACATGCAAAATGGGAAAGTGCAGCAAAACAACTATGCATCCTCAAGCAGAAATAATGAGGATAATGAAAGGCTGTTTGTTATGCAGCATGTCGTGAATGCCATGTCTGAAAATGTTGATGCAGCACAAAAAGATAATGTATGGTATGTAGATTCAGGTGCTTCGAACCACATGACAAGTCATGGAGAGTGGTTCAAGAAGATGAAAAACCCAGAAAGACCAGGTTTTGTGGAAACAGGGGATGACACTGCTCATCCAATTGCCCATGTTGGAGATGTGCCATTGTCTATGCAGGATGGCAAAGTGAAGTACCTTGCAGATGTACTTCACGTTCCGAACATAACAAAAGAATCTGGTTTCAGTTGGCCAGATGATTGAGCAGGGTTTGCAGGTTCGCTGATGGATGTTATGTTGAAGATTTTAAAGACAAGTGCAGGTTGGTTGCAAAAGGCAACAGAGTGGGCAGAATGTTTACATTAAATGTAGACATGCCTGAAATGAGTGCTGCGATGTTTGCAAATGGTTTAAGAATTGTTGCAGACACAGACATTTGGCATAAAAGGATTGGACATGTAAATGTGCAGAGATTGAAGTCTATGCAGACTAAAGGAATTGTGACAGGGTTGCCAAAATTTAAAGTGGAAGGTATGCAGAAAATATGTGAAGCATGCCAATTTGGGAAGCAAACAAAGCATGTGTTTCCACGTAACAGATATGTGAGCAGAAATGCACTAGATCTTGTGCATTCAGATGTATGGGGTCCTACGAAGACCATATCTATGGGAGGCTGCAGGTATTATGTGACTTTCATTGATGACCACACAAGGAAAGTGTGGGTATATTTCATGAAGGAGAAGAGTGAGGTGTTCACTCACTTTCAGAATTTCAGAGTTTTGGTTGAAAAGCAAACAGGGAAATATGTAAAGTGCCTAAGGTCAGATGGAGGGGGAGAGTACTTCTCTAATGAGTTCTCTGAATTTTTGAAGAAGAATGGTATTCGGAGACAGTTTACATGCAGATACACTCCGCAGCAAAATGGAGTTGCTGAGCAGAAAAACAGGCACATTGTTGAGATTGCGCGAGCATTGATGGAAGAGAAGAATATGCCGCATTGCTATTGGGCTGAGGCTGTTTCTACAGCAGTATACATCATGAACATGACTCCAACTACAGCCATACATGATGTAACTCCAGAGGAGAGGTTTACTGGCAGAAAACCAGATTTGTCTCATCCGCCGAAAGTCTTTGGATGCATTGCATATGTGCATGTGCCAGATGAGCTGAGAACTAAGCTGGATCCAAAAGCTGAAAAATGTGTGTTTATTGGATATTCCCTTGAGCAAAAGGGATACAGGTGTTATAATCCTGCTGCACGTGAGTTGAGGGTAAGCAGGGATGTTATCTTTGATGAGATGAGCAGCTGGTATGCTGCTGAAAAACAAGCTGTTGTTGGGGCTGATGTGAGTGGAAGTGTGGTTGCACAGAATGCAGGTCAGCAATCACACAGTCTTTGAGTGGACCAAGAGAGTCCTCATCTAGTGGGTCCGTTGATAGACCATGGAGTGGCAGGCTGCATCATAATACCAGTCCTGCAAATGTGATTAGTACATCACGTAAAGGAAAAGAGAAAGTGGTTGAGCCCCTTGGTATGCCTGACATTTCTGCAGGGCATTCTCATGTTGATGGAGAGTCTAGTGGCTCAGATATGAGCCTTGATGTGAGGAGCTTGGGATCCCAGCTATGAGAACACCTGGTGTAAAGAAGGCTATGGAAGCCATGAATGAAAAGCTGTGAAGATCAGGGAGAGTGAAAAATCCTGTGCAGAGATTTACCTATGATGGTTATGTGGCACATCACTATGCATATATGGCAAAGGTTGTGCAGGTTGTTGAGCCCACATGCATTGATGAGGCTGTTGGAAATGTATGTTGGGAGAAAGCTATGGATGAGGAGATGGATGCACTATATGGAAATGAAACTTGGGATTT
The DNA here is from genome assembly GCF_041138505.1 of Cibotium barometz. Classification (NCBI taxonomy): domain Eukaryota; kingdom Viridiplantae; phylum Streptophyta; class Polypodiopsida; order Cyatheales; family Cibotiaceae; genus Cibotium; species Cibotium barometz. The sequence goes on from NC_141083.1 coordinate 24,145,601, forward strand.
AGTGCAATTGCCTGAAGGCAAGAAAGCCATTGGATGCAAGTGGGTGTACAAAGTTAAACATAACAATGATGGAAGCATAAACAGGTACAAGGCTAGATTGGTAGCCAAAGGGTATGCACAGACATATGGGATTGATTATGAGGAAACTTTCAGCCCAGTTGCCAAGATGGCAACGGTGAGAGTTGTGATAGCAGTGGCTGCATCAAAGCAATGGTCTTTACATCAGATGGATGTAAAGAATGCATTCTTGCATGGGGATTTGCAAGAAGAGGTGTATATGTTGCTTCCACCTGGTTATGAGGATGTGGGTCACCTCGAGCATGTTTGCAGGTTGAAGAAAGCCTTGTATGGCTTAAAGCAAGCACCAAGAGCATGGTTTGACAAGATTTCTGAATATCTTGTCACTATTGGCTTTCATGTAGCCAATGCAGATTTCTCGCTGTATGTGAGACATGGTGATAGAGGGGTTGTGCTTGTTGTCATCTATGTAGATGACTTGATCATTACAGGGGACCATGATGCAGAGATCTTTGATGTAAAGATCTTGCTTAGACAGAAGTTCGAGATGAAGGATCTGGGGAAGCTCAGATATTTCTTGGGCATTGAGGTGATTAGGTCACCACATGGTATTGGATTACTGCAGAGACAGTATGGCTTGGACATGTTGTCCAAGTATGGTATGACAGGCTGTAAGCCTATTTCTGTGCCATTGGATCAGAATGGCAAGTTGAGTGCAGATTCAGGAGAGATCTTGGAGGATCCTACTATGTATAGGCGCATAGTAGGAAGTTTGATCTACTTGACGAACACCAGACCAGATTTGAGCTATGCTATTGGGTTGGTGAGTCAGTTTATGCAGGTTCCACGGAAACCGCATTTGGATGCAGTGAGATGCATACTGAGGTATGTGAAGTCTACTTTGCATTGTGGACTATTTTATGAGACTGGGACAGAGATATGTGTACATGGGTACACAAATGTTGATTGGGCTGGTAGTATCTCAGATAGAAGATCTACCAGTGGATTCATGTTTTCTTTGGGGAGTGCTGCTGAGACTTGGAGCAGCAAGAAGCAGCCTACGGTTGCTCTATCGAGAACAGAGGCCGAGTACAGAGGAGCTGCTATGGCAGCATGTGAGGTAGCTTGGTTGAGAAAGCTACTTGCAGATTTGGGTCTATCAGTGGATAGACAAGTTGTCATTTTCTGTGACAACATTAGTAGTATACAGTTGGCCAGGAACCCAGTCTTTCATGCTCGCACGAAGCATATAGAGGTCCACTACCATTTCGTCAGAGAGAAGGTCTTGGCAGGAGACCTTGACCTTGTTTATGTCAGCACAAAGGATCAGGTAGCTGACATCTTCACCAAAGCATTGGGTACAGAGAAGCTCCGCAGATTCAGAGCTTCACTTGGTGTACATGAGATGGAGTTGAGCTCGAGGGGGAGTGTTGAGATATCGAGCTCGTCTAGTGAGGCGGTGGACACTGATGACCCGCCTGGGGGATAGGCCCCACACTTACACCACTGGCATGGTTGGTGAGATCTTGGGTGATATGCGGCCAGTGGGATGACAGGCTGTGTGACAGCCATTCTAGAGATTGGCATAGTTATAGCGCCAGCTCATTTAGTCGGGTTCACACTATAGAGAACCCGTGTATGTATTTGGTTGAGTACCTTTCATATTGCGTGTACTCTTATTCTTGTATATGGTGTGTTGAGTGTTGAGTAGAGAAGAAGAAGATTTTCAGCCTCTCACCTTGTGTGTTCTCTATTAGGGTTTTGTGAGTGTGTGTGTGTGCTTGCAAGAGCTCAAGCTCTCTTCCCCCTGCATCTTTTCAACCACCACAACCACCATTACCTCAAATCACCCCTGTTCACTAGTTGACCCTGATAGAGATCTTCAAAGAAGGTGAGGAGGGAGAAGCTGCTAACAATACCACCTTTGAACCCATTGAGTCAAATAGTCCACCTTCTAAGATCTTGAGTCACTATGTGATGAAGATAGAACACATGTACCCAAGTGTACCTAGCAACCCCAACCCCTTGGGGAGGACGAGACTTAAATAACATGACCAAATGTTCACCTATGCAATGATATGATTGTGTAGGACCTCATCGATTAGTTGAATGTCCGATCCAGGATGGGATGGCTAGTACTCCTGTGAGTACTTTTGCCTTAACTCCCTGATGCATAGGGTGTGGAATAGGGCATTCGTTCACTCTCTCTAAAATTGGGACATCCACGCATCTCGGGCGGAGTACCTCCGCGATTGTGATATCGCCATCAATTAAAACACGACACGTGCCTCCCAAGCCTATCTCGAACGAGATACCAACTAATGCCATGCTAGCAGGTCTTGGTTTCCAGTCATCATCCATGTCACCAATACAAGTCACCGCCACCACACTATCTCGATAGAGATATTCATGCCACTCGGATCCACATCAATGCCATGTTGTATCCCCCTAGGCATATTTGACTAGACCATCTCCACCGTCCACGTATCTCGAATGAGATATTGAAATAAAATCTCGACCATTCATTGTTCGAGGTATAGAGATACAATCTCCACCATCCACATATCTCGAACAAGATATTGAGATCAAATCTCGACCATTGAAATACCTCGTTCAAGGTGGTAAAGAGATGCAATGTCCACCGTCCACATATCTCGTTCGAGGTACAAAGATGCAATCTCCACCGTCCGTTCTTCACGCACATTGGAAGATGCGATCCCAGCCGTTTAAATATCTCGATCGAGGTATTTAATGAATCTCGACTGTCGATATACCTTGGTTGTGGTAATGACTTAAAATCTAAGCCGTCCATGTACCTCGAACGAGATACTAATATCAAATCTCAGCCATCTCGATCCTTCACCAACCCTAAAATTAAGTGTGTATCTTGGCCGTTTGTTCACTAACCCTAAAATCCAGATGTACATCTTGCAAACCCTAAAGTGCATGATGCCACCGAACCTCGTTCGAGGTTATAAAATCGAAAAACTTTTTTTTTTTGCCTCACTCTCCTTACTCTCTTGATTTGGATTAGCATTAGTGGGCCCATTAGCATTGTTTTATAGCTTCATTAGTGCTACTTAGCACTAAGCATTGGACCCTTCACATTGGACCTTTGTGTTAGGCTTCGGTTTTAGCATGGAGTCACACGAGGAGGGCCACGAGGAGGGCCGCTTGTCTATTGTGGACCTCATTGCGGAGACAGACCATGAGTTAGCGGCTATCTGTATAGGAGTGCTAGAGACACACTGTCTACATTACATATCGTGGCAGACTTGGAGGCGATGCTTTCGTCCCTTCGCAGCCTTCACGATATTGTTTATGTAGATGAGTGGATAGCCCACCATCGCACTGCTCTTGTGTCACATGGCCTGACATATCGTCAGGTCTGTGATCTTGGTCCGATTAGGGATGGAGCCTACTTAGATATTTTCCTCGATAGTCGTGGGATGAGGCCTGGGGCAGGCAAGCCCCTTACTATTTCGCGGTGTTCGCATCCTCGTATGGTGGCACATATCTATAGTCGATATGTTGCCGCATATGGGAGGATGTCGAACAACCGCCAGATTCCCATATACTTCGCAAAGCAATTATATGCCGAGTTTGTCTTAGGGGAGGAGGTGGATTACACTAGCCATCGGCTAGGTGGTGGTGGTGCTAGCCGAGGCCGTCTCTAGGACCAGGGTAGGCGGCAGCCCTTCGTGTAGATCCTACAGATCCTTCATTTGTGCCTATGTCGACAGTCGAGGCTCTTGGCACCCAGGTTGGCATCAACGTACGGAGTACCACGAAGAGCATCCAGCACGTGGTGCGCTTGTTCTCACGATCGATACCGATGATAGATGTCGAGGTATTTACATATTTATTACTTCTTAAGTTTTTTTAGTCATTTATTTACATGTTTATATGTACTTTTCTATATTTTTACATGAGCGGCATGGTTGATTGTGTCACGTAGGGTCCCACACCTACCACTGAGAGACTCACTCAGAAGTTGGTAGAGGCAAGAGCATAGATTGACCGCCTTAGAGCTGCATTACAGAAAGCAGCAACAGAGGCAGCTACTGCAGAGGCACGGCATGTGAGAGAGTCTGACATCCAGCAGTAGGCAGGTTTCTCTTGCACGTAAAAGAGTTATAATTAAGGTCCTAAGTTATAAATTTCTTTAAGTAATACCTAATGAGAGAGACTAGTCAATTATTTTTATGCTTTACTTTTTTGCGTAGGCTTGGACTGAGGTAGAGAGTTCTAGAGGAGCTGAGGCGCAGCATCACATGATTATGGAGCGGATTGCACAGCATAGGGCAGAGCAGTTGATGCTGTATCTTTGAGAGTTCCGCAGATCCTCAGACATGATAGTGCCCTACTTGCCTTTATATAAATCCACGGCCTGTTATAGAGGTTTTTTGACGACCTCTCCCTCAGGATGCACCACCATTCCTACGTGATGCCTGTTGCGCTCTCTGTATCAAGCGAGGACATTGATAGTACTGGTGGATATGCCCTGGGATGTGGACATTTTTTCCATTTGTCTTGCATCACCCAGGAGCTAGTACGCTTCTCAGCATGTCTCTCTTGCCATGCACACGTCGATCTAGCGACATACATAGTTTTGGGCATTGATGATCTTCACCCAGGCCTCATTCGAGTAGATGCTAGGACTGGTAGGCCTCTTGATTTTACCTCAGTTACTACTGACTTGGGACTCGACGCCGCCGATGATAGAGATTAGGAGCCTGAGGTGCCTCTAGAGATTGAGTGGAGTGCACATGAGTTTGATGCATACCAGAGAGTCCTTCACGAGAGCCAGATCACAGCATATGAGCGTGTGGGTGGTGCTGGTCCTAGTGGTACCTCGGGTGATGCTGCTAGCAGCAGTGCTGCTTCTCATGTGAGCAGCGTGTCCCAACAGAGGAGCTTACACGAGCAGAGTGGCAGACACGTACCATTGTTGATTATAGATTTTGGGTTTATAGACAGAGACGTCTTGCAGTAGCATGACGTAGAGAGAGGGAGAGGGCTATAGCAGCTTATGGGACTCGTGAGCTCCTGAGTACACCGGCACCAGCTCATGATCCTACCTTTGAGGCAGACCTCCCCGACGACCCCCGCAGTCGGCACAACCTCCTCAACGTGCATAGCAGCCTCGACACGCACGTCGACCAGCAGTTAGAAATGATGATGATTTGATTGGGTTGCCGTTTTGATAGTGACTAAACTCAGACTAGCTGGGTTAGCTCACTTACATTATTGTACTTAGATTTATGGGCACAGTGACTAACCTTAGACTAGCTGGGGTAGCTCATTTTCATTCTGATGTACTTATTTGATGTTTATATCATTATGAGTTTTTTCATTATTGAGTATCATTACATTTTAGTTGATGTTCTTGATTTTTTTAAAATTTTTAACACTTTGGCTATCATATTGTTTGTTGAAAATCTCCATGCCATCGTACCCAAACATGCTCCGAGGAACCACACTTTGCAAGCATGTGGGGAGGGAGCCGACCCCCACATGCTTGCAAAGTTTGGCCATGATCGGAGCATGTTTGGGTTAGTAATTAGTGCCCACTGTGGATTTTTCAAGTCTCTTGGTGCTTAAGAGGCCATAGAAAATCCGGGCCTTCCCCATACCATCGTACCCAAACATGCCCCGATGGGAACCAAACTTTGCAAGCATGTGGGGGGAGCCTACCCCCACATGCATGCAAAGTTTGGTCATAATCGAAGCATGTTTAGATTGGTAATTAGTGCCCAGTGTGGATTTTTCAAGTCTCTTGGTGATTAAGAGGCTATGGAAAATCCGGGCCTTCACCATACCATCGTACCCAAACATGCTCCGATGGGAACCAAACTTTGCAAGCATGTGGAAGGGGCCCACCCCCACATGTTTGTAGAGTTTGGTCACAATAGAAGCATGTTTGGATTGGTAATTAGCGGCCAGTGTGGATTTTTCAAGTCTCTTGGTGCTCAAGAGGCCATGGAAAATCCGGGCCTTCCCCATACCATCGTACCCAAACATGCTCCGATGGGGACCAAACTTTGCAAGCATGTGGGGGGGGGACCCACCCCCACATGCTTGCAAAGTTTAGTCACAATTGGAGCATGTTTGGATTAGTAATTAGCAGCGGCCAATGTGGATTTTTCAAGTCTCTTGGTGCTCAAGAGGCCATGGAAAATCCGGGCCTTCCCCATACCATCGTACCCAAACATGCTCCGATGGGGACCAAACTTTGCAAGCATGTGGGGGGGACACCCGCACATGCTTGCAGAGTTTGGTCACAGTCGGAGCATGTTTGGATTGGTAATTAGCGCCCAGTGTGGATTTTTCAAGTCTCTTAGTGCTTAAGAGGCCATGGAAAATCCGGGCCTTCCCCATACCATCGTACCCAAACATGCTCTGATGGGAACCAAACTTTGCAAGCATGTGGGAGGGGCCCACCCCCACATGTTTGCAGAGTTTGGTCACAATTGGAGCATGTTTGGATTGGTAATAAGTGACCTGTGTGGATTTTTCAAGTCTCTTGGTGCTTAAGAGGCCATGGAAAATCCGGGCCTTCCCCATACCATCGTACACAAACATGCTCCGATGGGGACCAAACTTTGCAAGCATGTGGGGGGGACCCACCCCCACATGCTTGCAAAGTTTAGTCATAATCGGAGTATGTTTGGATTGGTAATTAGCGCACAGTGTGGATTTTTCAAGTCGCTTGGTGCTTAAGAGGCCATGGAAAATCCGGGCCTTCCCTATACCATCATACCCAAACATGCTCCGATGCGAACCAAACTTTGCAAGCATGTGGGAGGGACCTACCCCCACATGTTTACAGAGTTTGGTCACAATCGCAGCATGTTTGGATTGGTAATTAGCGGCCAATGTGGATTTTTGAAGTCTCTTGGTGCTTAAGAGGCCATGGAAAATCCGGGCCTTCCCTATACCATCGTATCCAAACATGCTCCGATGGAGATCAAACTTTGCAAGCATGTGAGGGGGATCCACCCCCACATACTTGCAAAGTTTGGTCACAATCAAAGCATGTTTGGATTGGTAAGTAGCACCCAGTGGGTGGGCGGATTTTTTTAGTCTCTTGGTGCTTAAAAGGCCATGGAAAATCCGGGCCTTCCCCATACCATCATACCCAAACATGCTCCGATGCAAACCAAACTTTGCAAGCATGTGGGAGGGTCCCACCCCCACATGTTTGCAAAGTTTGGTCACAATCGGAGCATGTTTGGATTGATAATTAGTGCCTAGTGTGGATTTTTCAAGTCTCTTGGTGCTTAAGAGGCCATGGAAAATCCGGGCCTTCCCCATACCATCATACCCAAACATGCTCCGATGGGGACCAAACTTTCCAAGCATGTGGGGGGGACCCACCTCCACATGCTTGCAAAGTTTGGTCCACAATCACAGCATGTTTGGATTGGTAATTAGCGCCTAGTGCGGATTTTTGAAGTCTCTTGGTGCTTAAGAGGCCATGAAAAATCCGGGCCTTCCCTATACCATCATACCCAAACATGCTCCAATGGGAACCAAACTTTGCAAGCATGTGGGAGGGGCCCACCCCCCACATGTTTGCAAAGTTTGGTCTGCAAAGTTTGGTCACAATTGGAGTATGTTTGGATTGGTAATTAGCGCCTAGTGTGGATTTTTCAAGTCTCGGTGCTTAAGAGGCCATGGAAAATCCGGGCCTTCCCCATACCATCGTACCCAAACATGCTCCGATGGGGACCCAACTTTGCAAGCATGTTGGGGGGGACCCACCCCCACATGCTTGCAAAGTTTGGTCACAATCGAGCATGTTTGGATTGGTAATTAAGCACCCAGTGCGGATTTTTCAAGTCTCTTGGTGCTTAAGAGGCCATGGAAAATCTGGGCCTTCCCCATACCATCGTACCCAAACATGCTCCGATGGGGACCAAACTTTGCAAGCATGTGGGAGGGGCCCACCCCCACATGCTTACAAAGTTTGGTCATAATCAGAGCATGTTTGAATTGGTAATTAGCGCCCAGTGCGGATTTTTCAAGTCTCTTGGTGCTTAAGAGGCCATGGAAAATCCGGGCCTTCCCCATACCATCGTACCCAAACATGCTCCGATGGGACCAAACTTTGCAAGCATGTGGGAGGGGTCCACCCCCACATATTTGAAAAGTTTGGTTACAATTAGAGCATGTTTGGATTGGTAATCAACGCGCCTAGTGTGGATTTTTCAAGTCTCTTGGTGCTTAAGAGGCCATGGAAAATCCGGGCCTTCCCCATACCATCATACTCAAACATGCTCCGATGGGGACCCAACTTTGCAAGCATGTGAGGGGCCCACCCCCACATGGTTGCAAAGTTTGGTCACAATATTGAAGCATGTTTGAATTGGTAATTAGCGCCCAGTGTAGATTTTTCAAGTCTCTTGGTGCTTAAGAGGCGATGGAAAATCAGGGCCTTCCCCATACCATCGTACCCAAACATGCTCCAATGGGGACCAAACTTTGCAAGCATGTGGGGGGGACCCACCCCCATATGTTTGCAAAGTTTGGTCACAATCAGAGCATGTTTGGATTGGTAATTAGCGCCCAGTGCAGATTTTTCAAGTCTCTTGGTGCTTAAGAGACCATGGAAAATCCTGGCCTTCCCCATACCATCATACCCAAACATGCTCCGATGGGGACCAAACTTTGCAAACATGTGGGGGGGACCCACCCCCACATGTTTGCAAAGTTTGGTCACAATCAGAGCATGTTTGAATTGGTAATTAGCGCTCAGTGCGGATTTTTCATCAAGTCTCTTGGTGCTTAAGAGGCCATGGAAAATCCGGGCCTTCCCCATACCATCATACCCAAACATGCTCCAATGGGGACCAAACTTTGCAAACATGTGGGGGGGACCCACCCCCACATGCTTGCAAAGTTTGGTCACAATCAGAGCACGTTTGAATTGGTAATTAGCGCCCAGTGCGGATTTTTCAAGTCTCTTGGTGCTTAAGAGACCATAGAAAATCCGGGCCTTCCCCATACCATCATACCCAAACATGCTCCGATGGGAACCAAACTTTGCAAGCATGTTGGAGGAGGGGCCCACCCCCACATGTTTACAATGTCACAATCGAAGCATGTTTGGATTGGTAATTAGCGCCCAGTGTGGATTTTTCAAGTCTCTTGGTGCTTAAGAGGCCATGGAAAATCCGGCCTTCCCCATACCATCATACCCAAACATGCTCTGATGGGAACCAAACTTTGCAAGCATGTGGGAGGGGCCCACCCCCACAATGCTTGCAAAGTTTGGTGATTTTCAACAAACAATATGGTGATGGTGATTTTTAACAAACGATATGATAGCCAAAGTGTTAAAAAATCAGAAAACCATGAACATCAACTAAAATGCAATGATCCTCAATAATGAGAAAACTCATAATGATATAAACATCAAGTAAGTACATCAGAATGTGAGCTAACACAGCCACTCTGGGTTTAGCCACTAACTCAAAAGATCAAGGTATTTTGAAAATGAGCTACCCCAACTATTTTGAGATTAGTCACTCCCAAAAAATCTAAGTACAATGTAAGTGAGCTAACCCAGCTAGTCTGAGTTTAGTCACTACTATCAAGATAGAGATCTAGTCAGCAGCACCCTCTCTAGCTCTCAATTGCTCTAGAATGCTCTCATGGTCATCCACTTGAAGCCGAAAATGAGGGTGAGAACTATGTTTTCGGCTCTGTACACTTGATCAAGAGTGAGCCTGGTAGGAACCACTGAATGAGAGAATTGAAATGCCTCTAACTCCCACTTCCACTGTTGGAACAGACTCCCCCGATGAAGTCGAATCTGCTGGTAGAACCGGCCTGCCACAATCATGCTATGGGCATCAACAAAAGAAAACCCATGATCATCCACTGTATCCTGGTCAAGGATGCACTTTGGCCTAGTGCAACTCATCAGATAGTAGTCTACTTCCTAGCTATTTCCCTCACTGGCAATAACAGTAAACACATCACCCTCCTGTAGCAAATCTGTTAGGTCATCATAACTGACCATGAACGCAGGACCTGTGTGCTCATCAGACAACACTGGATGTGAAGGATGCTCGGAGGAGAGGAATGTCTGTATCCATGCATCTGCCCATCCTCTCGAGGCACAATGTGACCAATCGCCATCCATACATGCTCCACAGAAGCATGCAAACCGTCGTGTGTAAATCGTGGGGGCCGCCATGCACGTGCTCCTGATGGAATGTAAGCCCAAGGTGCCAGGTACTGTGTCACAATCATGGGAGGCTCTACGGTCAATCATGCCACCATCCACATGCCAAAAAGATCTCCTGACAATCCGAACATCACGTTTGGGATACGATGATGTTGCACTCCCACACAAATGTTGGGAAACCTCATTGGCATCTAAACTTTGTCGTCTAATAGACCCAACTCTAAGTGCATGTGGTGCTATGGAAAGGATGCGAGATGTGGCACTAACCTTACCCTTCATTTGGGAGCTACTTATGCTGCCACCACAATAGCCCGTCAAGTAGCCAAAGCGTTCGCCCGCAGAGTTCCTCTTCTTGTTAACTATATAGGAATGATGAACACTTTGTAAAACCGCCATGCCAGCTCTCCTCTCTCTTCGACCTCCAATGTCGGAAAGCGCCCTGCAGTTGGTCATGTTGGGGGCAGATCGATCAAAGCATCAAAGCACACATGCCTGTGATAAAGGCATGAGGTCTTTGAAATAGGAATGGAAGATTGCATGGGCGCACGACGATGTGCCCCTGGCTTTGATAGTTCGTTCCTATCCACACGATGGGAGCCCAAAGGAGGGGGTGGGTTCTTGTAGAAGAGAAGGGGACTCAGGAAGGGCGGGTTCATGTGGATTATCTAAACTAAGGGGTAGTGGGGGGGAAGAGGGTGGAGGGAGAGGAAGTGGAAGAGGAGGAGCAAGGCTTGGATCATCGCCAAAACGGAAGGTGTTGCTCCTTGGGACGTGCTCTCCACTCTCTCTTTCTCTCACGATCTACACTTTTCCTCTCCTCCTCTTGAACTTGGTGGACGGGGGGAAGTCTAGTCCTATCATGTTTCCGACTCCTACGACTTTGAGAACCCGTTCTCAAGGAAGCTAAGAGATAAAAAATTATAAAGGCTCAATGATGGGATAGTACTAGAGATAAGTGTGGGATAGTACTAGAGATAAGTGTGGGATAGTACTAGAGATGTGTGATTATATAGAAAAAATAGGTTATCCACTTCAAATCTCATTGGATTTCCTATCTAAGATTGATTGGATAATTAAGATAAACATAAAGATAATTAAACATAAACTATTATCCACTTAAAAATTAATATTATTAATAATATTTATTAACAAGTCTAAATATTTATCATTACTAGATATATAAATATATCTTTCAATTTATCTTTTATTTTATAATTATATAACAGCTTTTTTTTATAATGTATTTTTTTAAAATTTTATTCAAAGGTTTATTCTATACAAAATATTTTTAAGAAATATTAAACTGAAAAATTTATTTTTTAAATTAAATAATATAAACTTTAATAATAATATTATTGATCTAATTTCAAAATATAATCCTTTAAAATTAGTGATTTTAAATTCTTTTATTTAATAAGTTATATATATTTTATTATTTAAAATTCTATACTCTATTTCTCTAAATTACTAAATTAACTTTTTCAAAAATATGTTTTTGAAAAAAAAGGGAAGGTGGGAAGGAGGTGCCATGTGTCACATGCGTGCATGACACGTGGCATTCTCTTGACATGTGGAACTATTATGGTTGATGTGGCAATTCCATGGTGGCATGCCATGTCACCAAGTGCGAGGTGGCATGCAAAGGTGGCAAGGAGATGTGGCATTAATGATGACTAGGATGATGAGGTGGGATGTTGACTAGGATGATGAGGTGGGGAGTCAACTAGGTTGACCATGTTGACATGGAGGGTGGAGGTGGCAAGGTGAGGTGGCAAGCTGCTTTTGTGGATCCTCTCGAAGCTCATGTGGACGACATAAAGTGGCATGCATATATAAGATTTGTGCCTACCCAAGCCTTACACATGGAATGATATCTAAGCTTTGAAGTTTACCAAGCCTAGATTTCCAAACCTAACTAGGATTGGTTTTAGACTTGAAAAGGGGAGAGTGGACACAATATAGGAATTTTCACTTGGGAGGATTGAAAATGGATCTTCCCATACCACCTCAAATTAAGCCAAATTTTTTTAATAAATTCATGGCAACAAGCGTATTGATCCCTAGAGTTTTTAGATTGGAAGATTCAATATTTAATTTTCTATAATTAAATTACAATTGATTTAATGGGCCTCTAACAGTCATAACAAATTTTCCAAAGTAAATCTACAAAAATCCAACCGTTAGATTTGTAATTTTACCTTATACCCACAGTATACTAATCTTTCCCAATCTAATCATCACTAGATCCATACAATTTGAGTGTAGATGTGGTGGGAGGATAAAATAGTATGTTTTTTAAATAATTCTAATACCTTTTAAATAATATAGAAAATAGTAGAACACATCAAAAATTACTCGATAAATCAAGTTAAGCCCTATGTTATTTGTATTTATGATATGCAAAGTGGGAACATCATATGAGTAATAATGTAAAAGTTATAGGCAGTTTGCTCATGTTCACTGTACCTGTCTAAACCTTCGACAGGGCATGTATACAATTTTGGTTCCCAAAGAAAAGGGGATTTGCAATTGTTGGATATTCAATTAGATTATAGTTTTAGGTACCCAACTTTGAATATGATGTTTCATTAGAAGACCTTGAAGTGAAAATCCTTGGCTAACTAGGAGAGATTGGATATTCTTCTTGAAAAATGCCTGTTTTCCGGCTAAAGCCAAGGGCGCCCACTACATAAAACTAGATAACCTCATCTTGCAACCACCCAATAGACTATATCTACAAGGATTGTCACTTGAGAACAAGCCCAATGGGAAAGGCACACAAGGCTAAACCTATAACCAACATTAACTTGCTGAGTGTACAAGATGGCTTCATCCATACGGTGTCTCTAAATGCAGTTACCAGAATGTAAAGTAGAAGAAGAGCCACAGCTTATGTTGCCGCCCTGCTACTAAGGCATAAACCTCAAAAAATTAGGGAAACCCATAACATGCAAGAATCCTATCCCCTAAGGAAGTCCCTGAAAAAGCACGTGTAACAAGGTGCTTAATGAAAGAAAAAGGCCACAAAGATAGGCAAAGGTGATAGCTGTGTGGTATAAAGAGTGCGTACAAAGATGGGATAGCCACCAATGCATCATTTTCCTCATTGGATGATGAGGAGAAGATGCTACCCTCGTTCCCTCTAGCCAAAGAGTAAATAGATACCAATCAGCCCACAAAAGTTAGCCAAACACCCAAACCCTATTGAAGAGAAGGAAAGACTAAAGGTTGCTCAAGAATTGGTCAAGGACTATCAAGCTCACTGAGAGGAGAAACCTCAAGAAGCACACCTTGCGGAATGTCCCCAGACATACGACCAACTAAGGAAACCAAGAGAGTCCTCGGAAAACAGAGCTAGCAGCCATGGCAACCCCACACCAAGAAGATCTTTTGGTGAAAGAGTATCTCAAGAACCTCAGAGACGGATGCCTAAGAAGAACGGACACAGAAGCTCATGTTCTGATACCCTATACCCCGTGAAAGCCTATTTGCAAACAATGGTGGTCCCACCCAAGTAATTGTATATGTTCCAAGAGACATTACTAGATGGAAGGATGCCTCGGAGTGGGAATGGAAGAGCCTGTGAAACTAGGAAGTTTCGATGAGACCAACGAAAACGGATTCGTAGAACCACAAGGAATCACCGGTGTTCCCTTGGTCCAAATTAACAAATTAGGGCAATACTTTGAAGGAGATGACCTCAAAGCAATACTACCCCTAACTTTTGATGGAATTCAAATCACCACCATCCTGGATGGAGGAGCATGATTGAGCATTTTATAAAACAATGTTGGGAGAAATGGGGAGCACCTACCATGGACGAAACGGCCTTACTCATGAAACATGCTTGGGATTTGAAGATAAAGATCCTCAGAACCAACTTCCGACATACCTTTGTGGTGATGAACTTTGGTCAGCATCCTATTTCTTATAATTGCATCCTAGGATGTCCCTTCATGAGGGAAACCAAAATGATCCATGTGATTGCTGGGAGACACAAATCATATCTACATGTGAAAGAAGGATCAAACACTAAAGGACAACCTACACACTTGGAAAGTCCATCCTATGAGTGGTCAACCTTTTGCTAGAGAATTTGGTAACAATGAGCAGATCCACTACAGGCCACTTGTGCCAAAGATTCCATAAGACGAAGAGTGGGGTAGTGTAGAATTTTCACCCCTTCTAGAGCCAGAAGACATTGATAATTAGATGCATATCCTTGATGCCTTGGACATACTTCCAAGCTCAGGGGGTTCACTATATGTAAACTCTCTATATCACGTGCGTTCAAGTCCTAATTTAAAAACCCCTTATCTATAAATTTTTCATGAATAAAACACACCCTTTTTCTATTCAATATGTAAATACACCCTTGAAATGGTACCCTTCTGTACGTAAACAATGTGTAAAAAAGGGATTTTAAAAAACCCTTTTGTTGAACCCACATGCTATGCTTACATATTTATGAGTGACCCCCCTGAGCTTCCAAGGTGCATGGGTACATCATCACGTGCATGCCTAATGCCACAAACCATGAGCTAGGAGTGACAAAGTGAGGAAGGACCATTACGGGGAAACTTTTTACACAAAACTTGTAAACCCAATAGCTTCTTGGAAAAGAGGCATATATCTTCCTGACCAAGTCGGAAGGACATGGACTATACATTAAGGCCATTGACACACATGCATATTTTTGCCATTCCTGGCAAAAAGAGTTTGATGCCATTCCCATTCCAACTCACATGGTAGCCGCAAAGCTGGAAGAACTAGCTGATTCCCAGCTTGAACCTTAGAAGCTTTGCCACTCTATGCATAAGGCACAAAGCGAAAAGTTGGCACTCATGGAAAAAGAAGCCAAAAAACTGATGGAAGAAGAAAGTGCTAAAGTTGAGGAGACTAAACAAGTCCGCAAGAACTTCAGGGCCTTTAAAGTTGCATACTATTTTGTACAATATGACACAGCCCAAAGAACCCACGATAGGAAGCAAGAAACATCTTATGATGGTCCCCAGCCAAAGTCAAGTAATGTAACTTGGCCGGCCGAGGCAAAGATCCAAGACCCATCTACATAGGGGAAGACCTCTCGGGCTGAAGAACAAAAAGGCCTAGTCACTCTCCTCGCAGAATTTCAAGATCTCTTTGCATGGAAGAATACAAACATGAAGGGCATACCTCTCGTGGTTAAACATACCATCCCTATGGTAGAGGGAGTGAGACCAGTGAAACAAAGAGCCTACCCTATGAACCCCAAATAATCCAAGATGATCCAGGAGGAAATCTAATGACTTATAGATGCCAAACTCATCTACAATATAGAGCACATAGAATGGGTTTCATCCATAGTGATAGTGCCTAAAAAGAATGGTAAAGTGCGAGTGTGTGTGGACCTCAAAAAGTTCAATGGCACCACAATACAAGATCACTATCCATTTCCACATAGCATGTTCTCGAGAGAGTCTCAGGAAAGGAAGCCTACACCTTCCTTGACAAATTTTCTGGGTATAATCAATGGATCAACATAAAACTTCTACTATGGGGCATGTATGTGTACTGGGTCATGCCATTTGGGCTGACCAATTCCCTAGGCACCTTCCAATGCCTAATGTGCATGAAATATAAGGAATATCTCCAAAAATTTCTTGAAGTCTTCATGGATGACCTATCTATCAACTCTATGTGGAAAGCACATTTATGGTATCTACAGAAAGTGCTAGAGATATGCGGACTCTATAGGATCTCTCTCAACCCTCTCAAATGATAATTTTGGGTCCAACATGGGTAATCTTGGGACATATTGTCTCAAATTATGGAATATCCACCAATAGGAAGGTGCGACTCATTCTTGAGCTGCCACCTTTGATCAATTTCAAAGAAGTCCAACGATTCATGGGGCACGTTGGATATTATTGATGTTTCATCTTCATGTATGCAAACATTGCTTGTCCCTTTTATGGACTCTTGGTAATCTTTGAATGGACAGAGGAGTGCCAACATGCATATGATACCCTAAAAAAATCCATGGCAAGAATCCCCATATTGTGATCTCCAGATTGGGAGATCATATTTCATGTTCACATTAATGCATTTGTCTTTGTAATTAGGTGCATACTAGCTCACAACCCGATGAACAACAAGGATTTTCCTATTAGCTTTCCCAGTTGCCAACTAAATGAGGAAGAATGGAACTACACCACCACAGAAAGGAAGGATTAGCCATGGTCTACATGGTTAAAAAGTTTTGCTAGTATATTTTGCAACCAAGTTGATTTTATTTGTGGATTTTCAAGCTCTCCTTTACGGTAACCTTGTAAATAAACCCTGTACCACTGGTAGAATCACCAGATGGCTGCTAATTCTACTCTACTTTGACTTTATTGTCATGGTATGAAAAGGCTCACAACATGTCTTGGCTGACCCTATGTCCCGCATCCCCAGTGGGGAGCCACTAGTGGGTGTTGATGTGATGACCTGCCAGATGCCCCCTTATTTCAAATATGCTTGATTCCTGAATGGGAAGAGGGAATTGCATGCTTCCTTGCTAACGGCCTACCCACCAAACCACTTATCAACAAAAATAGATCGAGATGCCTCATCAAAAAGGTTGCCCCCTATCAATCTACAAGCAAGGCAAGGATAGAATCATGGGATGCTGTGTTTGAGAGGATGAATATGTCTCTGTTGTTCTAGAGAAAGCCCACTCTACATTTGCAGGTGGACACTTTGTAGAGCAAGCATAACTTGCTTAAAAAATCCTACTAGCAGGACTGTTGGTGGCCCACTTTGTTTGGAGACACTGCAAAGTACATCAAATGATGTGATGAATGCCAACCAGTGGCATTTCCACAAAGGAAGGACAGAATTCCCCTCAATCCGGTTGTATCCTTACAACAACAACTATTTTAGAAGTGGGGCATTGATTTTGTGGGACCCATTAGTCTAGCTATGCTCGACACACCTAGGCACAATACATTGGCGGCCAAAGACTATTATAAGAAATGGGTTGAAACTAGGGCCACCCGAAAAGTTGATGAAAGGTCCATAGATTAAATTCCTTTATGAGTGCGTCATCACTTGTTTTTGGGTGCCCTCTTGATCTGGTGAGTGATAATGGCACACACTTCATTAATGAAGTTATACAATTCTTGCTACAAGAGTTCTTGGTCACCTACTGAAAATCCTCTCCCTACTACCCCTAAGCCAAGGGTCAAGCCGAAAGCACAAATGTGGGTGCTGGCTATATAGCCTGGCTATATAGTCTTAGAGTACAAAACCTGTTTATAGGGTGCCCTTCAAAAAAAATAAAAAATAAAAATAAAAATAAAATTCAAAGATAGAAGCCACTGGCATTCACTTTCAGAACAACCCACGGCAGGTGTTTACTTACTGTATCCATGGTCATTCACTCTCACTCTCCAAAGCCACGACCGTTCACTCTGCAAAGCCACGACTGTTCACTCTACAAAGCCACGACTGTTCACTCTACAAAGCCATGGCCATTCAAAGACATAAGCCACGAGTGTTCACTTTCAAAACCACACGACCATGCACTTTCAAAACCCATAGCCGTTCACTCTCCAAAGCCAGGGCCGTTCACTTTCAATCTGCTAGTCCATGGCCATACCCTTACCCAAGCCATGGCAGTTCACTCCAATAATCCACGACCATTCACTCCAAGACGCCACGACCGTACTTGTACAATAATCAATTGGCTCACCTCATTATGTAGCTTCATGACCCATCCATTGCGGTCGTCTAGGTTCCTACATTGGGGCCCCACAACCCAAGGATAATGTAAACTAGGAAGATATCCTTTTACCAAAGAGTGTGGCCAATCAATCTGCATTTACTTGCATCCTGCTTGGCATGGTGCTAAGTCTATAAAAGCTATCTCCTGACTATCCGACCACACATGGCTAACATATAATGTCTAAACTAGGGACTAGCAAGTTCTTGTATATTCAACATAATAGCTACTACTTATATAGAGGGCGTTATCCAATAGAGTAACCTATCACTCTCACAATGATAATGTTAAAGGAAAACAACCCAATAAAATAATTACAAAGCAATAATCAAAAGCATAGAATAAAAATTGCACATGACATAAGATTGGGTCCAATTTGCCCCCACACCAGAGTGATCCCATGTATTTAAATCATATTTCTTGAAATAACTTATGGGGCTGAAAATAGTGTCTCCTTTTACAAATATGTCAACTTCTACAAAAATGTCTTGCTTTATTGGACATGTAAGACAAACTACTCAAAATAGGTGTAAACCTTGAACCTTATAAATGTGTACATCTCTTGTAAAATCAAAGATGCATAAGGGAGATTTCACATTCCTTATAAATATGTACATCGATAATAAATATGAATGCCACCCAAAATGGAATAATGGTGCATGCTGTCACAAAATCAAACAGTATTTCACCGATACCCAAAATCAAGTGTCTCAAAATCTTTTTGACCACCTCCGCACCTCACCTCCATTATCCAACCCAGGGATCTGCACTTACATCAATTATGCCAATTAATTAATAACCTATTTAATTAGAAATATAAATAACAATACAAAACTCATAAAATGAAGACGATACAATCCATACTCTCACACATGTATGAAATCACCCGTGTATGCATATAGTAATCTACGATCACTTGGATTTACAAAGATGTTCTAGTCTAAATTGCTCTAGGAGAATTAAAAAATAATGGGAAATATGGGAATATAGAAATCCATGAACTAACTCCTCATAACCTTCCTCGGGGGTGACAAGAAGTTGTCCTTAGTTTTCTCACAAAAAAATATCATCATGGTCTATTATGAACATAAGATTCAATCAAGAATGAATAAGCAGGAAAGGGCATGATCAGTTAGCTCCATTGTGGGATCATCTTTGATTCTGTACCCTCGAATGATATTTTATTGCTCCATGAGTTGACAAAATTGAAAGTTGGGAGAAAAACATAAGTGTTGCCAATAGGGATCATGATAAAACACCCTTCATGATCGCGTGTCCAGATCTTTGACCGTTAATCGTTGAGTTTATCGTTGAAGATACATAGCAATGTGTTAGATAAGTTTGAGTTGTGTTTCGATATAGAAGAAAATTAGAGTTTAGGTGTTGATGAAGGTTATGCGGAGATGTCTGAGTCATTGTGCTGTGTACAAGATATTCTGACAAAAAGAAACTTTAAAGTGTGTTAGTTTTTTCTTAAAAGAAAAAATAAATAATTTACATGATGGCTTGATTAAAATTGACACTCAAATCCATTGATTTGAGATGAAGAGTTTTGAAGCGGCTAAATAAGTGATTGAAAACTTGTCCAACTTCTTGCAAAAGCTCAACAATTTTTTAAAAAAAGTTAGAGAAATTTCTATAATTTTTAGAGCACTTTTAGGCTTAAAGGGCTATTTTGGGTAAAAATAAGGATGTTTTAGACAAAAAATCACTATGGATTTTTTTGGAAATTATTTGCGAGGGAGAAAGTAATTTGCAAAATCTGTGGTGGGTTGTGGAGAAAGAAATTTAAAAAAATATGAAGCTTGGTAGCTTATTTAAAAAGCTTTATAAATCTTGTCTTAAAGCTTTATAGGTTATAAAAGCTTAAAAGCTTTTAAACGTTTAAAGCTTATAAGGTCAAAAGAAACCATTTGGTTGCTTATGCGAAGCAAAATTGACAACGTAATTGTTGAGGAAGAGAATTCATCGTGTGTTGTTATAGAAGAGAGAGCGAGAAGAAATGCAACCAAAAATATTGATAAGAGTGGAATTGAAGCCTCCAGAGTATGAGAAAAACATCTACACTGGTTGATTTGCAAGATGAAAAGAATTCAAAAATTTTACTTTTGGCTTTTGGGTGCTTTAAAAAAATGATTTTCACCTTTCTTTGACTTGTGGGTAAAAGAATCATGGGTTTTGGTTATCCAATGGGTAAAAACAAGCTTTCCTTTGAACCTTTGCCTTTTCTTACAATTTGTAATTGTGTAATGAAGTAGATTTGGTATGCACATGCACATCGTGGATGGGGCCGAGGCACTTGGGCTTCGGGTCATTTACTTGTGTTCTTTTGGGGGCCTTGGGCTATATTAAGCATACTAGGGCTCATGGATATTGTACCTTTTTTACCCTTTATGATGATATGACATCTTAGCTTACAATTTGTAATTATGTAATGAAGTAGATTTGGTATGCACATGCACATCGTGGATGGGGCCTAGGCACTTGGGCTTCGGATCATTTACTTGTGTTCTTTTGGGGGCCTTGGGCTATATTAAGCATAGGGCTCATGGATATTGTACCTTTTTTACCCTTTATGATGATATGACATCTTAGCTTATGTCCAAGCTTCCATTGATTCATGGCAATCCTTCCATGTTTAGGTGCTATTCCCCAGAATGAGTGGGACATTTGTGTACTCCATGCTAATAAGCGCAACCCTAGGTCCCCTTCATTGCATTGGTATCAGAGGTCTTGGATTAGATCTTGATTCTTTGATTAGAGATTGATTTGAGGCTTAATCATTTTTGAAATTGATTTTTACATAATTTTTATATTTGCTAATTTCTTGATTTGAGAAGATTAGCAATAAAATTTATATTAATCACTTTTTAATTTGTATTGATCACACTATTTTCAAAATCTCTAATCCACTTTACTACTTAATTTTTTGAAATTCTTGATCTAGATTTTTTAAAATTTTATTGATTTTCAAAATTAGGGTTTACAAAAGTTTCAACAGCAAGGCATTAATTTTTATGTTATTTTGAAATGCAAGTGTCTGAAATTAATGATAATGTTTTACTGCACCATATATTTTTACAAAGAAAAGAGTTAGTTACAATTTTAGTATTGTTTTGTGGTCTGTAGAACATCATAGATAATTATAAGAATCAATGTATACATGTGGACTTGGATGATGAGTATGCTCCTCTGTATAAGAGAACAAAGGCTTCTAACATCAATCCTTATGTAATGCAACAAGCCAGGGAATTAGGGAGAAAGCATGTTGATATATGGGTGGAAGGATCAATTTACCCACCTGATCCCTTGACCCAAAATCCACCTAAATTCTCAAGCCTAACTTCTTTGATCAAATATGTTTGTGAGGGCAATGCAAGCTTGCTTGGTTACACAACAAGGCTTGCTAGTCAGGTGCAAAACATTTGGATATCGTCACAAAGGATGTTGGTGAGATGAAGGAAGATTGGATCAAGCAGTTAAATGCTTGACTATCTAACAAGGAGAATGAATACAATGAGTTGGTAGAAGTTGTTCATGCTTAGCATTTGTAGAACCATGAATTGAAACAAAAAGCAAAGGATCTAGAGGCCAAGAATAACAAATTAGAAGGGGTATTAAAGAAAACAGTCAAACATGGGTCCACCTCTAAATTGGATGCATGTGAACGAGTAAGAGAAAAAAGACCACTTACTACATTGTTAAGAAATAGTGGAAACTACAAATGCCATATACATGCCGAGACTGATAAGTTGAAGAACCTTAAACAAGATAGTAGAGCACTCTCAAAAGTCTTCTAAGACCATATTAGGGAGTTAAACTTTGGTAAAATCCCATTACTTTGGGAATTTTATTTTCAATCTACTTTTTGGTGTATCTTGAGTATACCAATTCCAAAGTTGTCAGAGAATGTGGATTTAGAACTTACTCGTCTCAAAAGCTTTCTAAAATGATATGTCACATGAGGGGTTTTTGACAAAATCTTAAAAGGGTTCATTGTTTCCCCCTCTTTTTTGATCTTGAAAAATGGGAATTCCCTGAGATAGATCGTGAAGTCTACACTTTCTTATTCAAATTTTGGAACACTTAGTGTTGATCTCGTGCTGCATGCACAGTTGCAAGATGTGAAGAATGCATTTACTGCAGCTAAAGCTCAAGGTATTTCTGACAAAGTTGGTTTAAGTAGAGAATCCTATGCAATGATATACAAACAAATGGATACAGTGATAGAGCCGTTTTTTTGACTATCCACATTACCACACAAGGAGCTACCTCGGCCAAGGAAAATCACATAAATTCTTTGTCATAAATACCTTTTCACTGTAAATAGGCGTGTGTGCGTTAGGACTTTACCCATATCTTCTATATATTTTTAGATTATAAAAAAAAAAGTTTTTGCTAGCTACGTATCAAAAATAAATAAAATTATTACGGCCCATTTTGTGTAAATATTTCATTTTATGTAAGGGTCTAAATATAGGGGTCTCTATTTTCTCTAGTTATGTAAATACTTCATTAGGTGTGTGTATTACAAACCTAAATATATTTTTATTTATTTATTATTATTATTTTTCTTCATAATACTTTTGGACCATCATTGTACATATGCTTCAACTTCACCATGCATAAGTAAATCCTATGCCCTCACATTTCTACCCACACCGTGTAGAAAGCCTACTACCTAAATCACTTTTTCCTTTAGCTATTTCATCTTTTATTCTCTCATCTACCCTAAAATAATGAGGGTCTCTCTCCCTTTTGACTTTCATAGTTTAGTATTATAGTTTTTCATATATCAATTTTTTGGTATATTTTATTTTAGTATTTTTATTTACAATTAGATCTTTTTGTTTATTTTATTTTCCTATCATAATAACCATATTATCATGATATGTTGACTAGTTAAATACTAGCTTGTTTTTTTCTTATCATGTAAATCTTTTATAAAATAGAAAAAATCTCCTCCATGCAAGTGTCCACATACACTTGAGTCTCTAAGGTCAGGATATGATGTATTGGGGGGCTCACTCTTGGAGCTATAAAGAAATTCCACCAATGGGGTCCCACACAAAGATTTTAAAAATTAAGAAAATACATGATTCTGCTGAATTCTTTGCGCCCACCTCCACTCCGAATTTGGACTCGTCATTAAAAGACAAAAGTTAGCTCGCGAGCTCAGAAATATACTCAATTTTTAACCTCTGCAAATATGGGATTTTCATCTACAAAAACCCCCATGTTCTTCACCTCAATCAACTTTTGTGGCGTCAAATGCAAGAAGGAGACTGGCGGGTTAACTTAAAGATCTACACATGGGAGAGTCCAAGCTTCTTCAAGGATCTTTCCAAATCTTTACTCCTCTCACTCAACCTCTCAGCCCTTCTCACCCATTTGTACATTGTACTACTAACCTTTTATAGTGATTACTAACTACTAACTACTAAACATATGTAAATAAGCACCCACTCTACTACTTTTTGAGTAGGCATTACTACAAGTTATTTGCTCAAACCTCTACATCACACTCTCCTCTCACCTTCAATAATTCTCACCTTGAGCCCACATCCATGTGACTCAAGGGATAAGAAGAGGCCCACTCTCATTTCAAAATAAAAAATCCATAATCTATGATTTTTCATAATAAAATTGATTAGGCTTAATCCTAATTGGGGCTTCTCAAACCTATAAATAGAGCCCTTCCATTCCTTGTGAAAAGGATGATTCCACACATTGTACACCACTGCCAACTCTAGTGTGTAAGGAGATAGTGAACTTATGAGCTCTCTCTATACATCAATACCTTTGATTGCATAGAGAAGCTTGAAGCTAGTTATGTCATTGTGAGGGCTTGAGTGATGCCATACTCCCTTATCATAATTGTATCTTGCCCTTGTTGTATAAATAAGAATAGTAGTTTGGGTGCAATTGTGTACAAGTCTTGGACTCCTACATCTCCAAAGTTGATTTAGCAAAGCGGTCCGATGTTTGATTTAAGGTAGATTCGATCCTTGTATTTTGTGGTGTGATTTTATGCTTGGCAGCTTGAGGGCCTATTTTTGATTTGTTGCCTTTCAATCCATGTTAAGAGAGTTGTATGGTGAGAGGGCTCCCGTAACGTTAAGACCATGTGTATATCGACAACAAAATTTGGCTTATATTGTCTCTCTAAGTTCTTCTCCAAGTTTGGTGTGCATCTATTTGTGTTATGCTAGGCTCCTCCATACACAGAATATCATATGTTATGAGTGTTTGTTGAGGGTGTGTGTGCCTTTTGATTGATGTATATGGTTAGCTTGTATTGATTGGCTACAAGGAAAGATCTTTGGTGTCCTAGTTCACACACATAACTAGGTGGTGCCCCTTTTCTATTTGAGTGTGTGGTTTTGGGGTCCTTATGTTTGTGTTGCGTTGTGCCCCAACCCATTGAGCAACACGGGAGCCTTGAAGAGTGCTTAGAGGCGGCTCTTCTTGTTGCTTTTGGTTCCCCGACTGAGGACGAGCAGTTTTTGAATGGGTATTTAAGGTACATCGATCTCTTTAACATATAAATTTTCTTGTGTGCTTGTTGGGTATCATATTTTAAGAAGGAAAGTTGGTACTTTTGTGTGATCTTTCATGAATAATCCACCTCCTCCTAATCCTCTTGGGATTCAATTCAACCAGTTTCATTGGGTGCACTCCATTAGAGTGAATGTTTACATTGATAGAAAAATTTTCTACCAACAACGCATGGTTCTTCTTTTTGGTCCAGAAAGACTAAGAGAGGTTTTAGCATCACCTAATCCTGTCATACTTCCCATTGTATATTACAACATTTCCTTTGATGTGCATATTTTTATCTTGTTTAGCTTAGTTTTATGAATCAAGAAGACTTATATCGTAGGCTAATCTCTTATGCTAGGCAAGAAATACACATAGTTGTTGGTAGTAAGTTGCAATTTCAGCGTGTCATTCGTCGTATATTTGGACCTAGGCAAGTAGCAGCCATTAATGCCTCAGTTAATCCATTTATTTTGCCTTTGATTCGTTACGACATAAGCTTTGACGTCTACATTTTCATTCTACTTTGAAAAAAAAAAGAGTGAGAGAGAAAGAGAGTGAAGGAAGACCTTTGTGCAATCATATTTGTGCTTCTTCTTCTTAAGCATGGATACCACTAGGCAAATGAGTGGCTACCCCTTATTCTTTGGAGAGCCCGGTGAGGATGCCGAGTTGTACTTATCAAACTTTAGAATGGCACTCCATATAAAGAGAGTGGTAGGAGACCAAGAGTGCTTAGACATGTTTGAGTTGGTCCTACGAAGAGATGCTTCCACTTTGTAAGATTCCTCCCCCAGCCTTAGAGGTATACAGGAGTAAGAATCTCCCTTTCTGATCTTATAATTATTCTCTCTAAAATAAAAGAAAGATTCTGTTTAAAAAAGGAAGAACCTTTTTCCTGAATACTTCTCAAGAGTCCCACCTGTTTTAAGGATTCAGAACAACGAGTTCAGAAGTGAGAATCGATGTTTTGGATATCAAGGTTTTGGTCTCGAGTACGGCCCAAAAGAAGTTCTTTATCTCTTGGAAAGTATAAGAAGTTATCTCCTAGATATTGTGGACCAAAGAAAGTAGGTGATTTAGCTTACGAACTTCTTTTATCTCCTCATCTCAAAGTTCTGAATGCCTTCTATAGAAAAATGTGCCAAACCCAAATCATGGAAAGACGATAAAACTTCAGTGGCAAGTTACCGTTGGCTTCTAAGTTACGCTAGCTCCTTCCTTTATATAAATCGTAACTTTTACTTGTCGTTCACAGTAATCTTACTTCCATCGATCTTCTTTCTTTCTTAATCTCCTTCATGGCTTGGCAACAAGAATTAGTTTTATCCTTGATGATTTCTCACCTTCAAGACGCAAGGGAGTCTGTGAAGAAAGATTTTATAGAGCAGTATGAGCGCTCACTTTTCCCTCACTTGGGAACTTCTGTAGCGCAGACAAAATGGCGGACCTATCAAGACATAACTAGGGTAACACCCTGGGGTCAGCAGCACTTTCGTAACAATGTCCGCTTGGCCATGGTTATTGAAGCTTTGGGTTTGGGTCCCCGATACTACTGCGTCATGAGATCAAGGCATCCTGGGTTTTCTGAGCGGGTCTTCTTACTAGCGTGTTTTCTTCCTCATGAGAAGATATGCCTTTACCCCGTTTTTGGCTTGCCTCTCAGAGGTCCTTTTGTTAGATCACCTCATACCACTGAGATAGGTGCGGCAATAACCAACAGAATTATTTCCATAGATGAGTTACCTTATACTTGTGCAGCTTGTGAGTGCTGCTTTTGTGATCATATGATGGACGGGCTTATGGAAGTGTAAAGAGTTCTTCTATCTTTACTGTATAAGTTCCGAGAATGAATAAAGTTTAAATCTTGTTCTTATCTTGAATCTTGCTCTCTTGAGATTTTTTTAATTGGTGGTTAATCTTAATTAAAAAAATTTCTCTCAGTCTCATACTTGTGCATCTTGCGAAATTACCCCCAGTTTGCGAGATGAGGGCATCTCGCGTTTTTTAAGTGGGAGAGAATGTAAGATTCCTCCCCAGCCTCTCAAAATGTCCAGCATCTTCCCCTGTAATCAATCCCTCTTCAGAAATATAAAAGACTTGTTTCTAACTGTTTTAACCTAGAGAGAGAAAATATTCTAGAAAGAGAATATTCAAATTTTTAATATTTTTGGATAGAAAATTATCTCATCTTATTAAAATAAGTTCCCCTGAAACAGAAATTCAAAAAGAACTTTCCAATGTGCAATTGGAATTAATTGGAAATGGGTATAAAGGACCTTAGCCTAAGGGTCTAGATTTTCAGAAATTTTTGGATTATGGTCCAATTAAGGTTCCTATGGGCCAATAGCATCAATCCATGTGTAGGGAGGAGATAAATCCAATTTGTAAAAGAAGATACCCAAAAATGAGTAAATGCTCACATAAGATGAAGAGTTGAAAATGTACAAGGTTTATTAGTAAAAAACTATGAGCAATATTAAAAATATGAGATATTTTGGGTATCCAAAAATGAGTAAATGCTCACATAAGATGAAGAGTTGAAAATATACAAGGTTTATTAGTAAAAAACTATGAGCAATATTAAAATGATTCCATTATGACACATATGTAAGGAAGGGGAGTTCTTTAAAGGAGGTGCATATTTCACATAAGATGAAGAGTTGAAAATGTACAAGGTTTATTAGTAAAAAACTATGAGAAATATTAAAATGATTCCATTATGACACATATGTAAGGAAGGGGAGTTCTTTAAAGGAGGTGCATATTTCACATAAGATGAAGAGTTGAAAATGTACAAGGTTTATTAGTAAAAAACTATGAGCAATATTAAAATGATTCCATTATGACACATATGTAAGGAAAGGGAGTTCTTTAAAGGAGGTGCATATTTCACATGCTTGAATGAGTTTTAAACTCATAAAAATTGAGATATTTCATCTCTCCTCTCTCCTCATTTAAGTCTAGTTCCAAAAAGTTAGCTTAACTGACCTAAAAATGGTCAAATATTGACCAAACTGATTTAGAAAATTCTAGAATCAGTTTGTTTGGTTAGGAGCTCAATTTTTCCTATAAATAGAAGCCTCCCCCTTGTTGAAAAATATATAGTGTTTATGCATCGTTACTCTACTCCACCTAAGCCAAGAACTGTGAATTCATTTAATAATTCACTAGTTTTTGGAGCTTCCCTCTTTCTTCAATCCCCATTAGTGGCTCCATCAACATACTTAACCAATTGATTGGTTGGGGGCCTCTACCGTGAACAAAGAATCAAGCAAGTTGTAAGGTAATTAGTGAATATTGATCTTTCTATAATTTCTCAATGTTTCTCTCTTCTCAACCCCTCTCAAGCTTGAGAAGTTTAATTGGTATGGTTTTTTAAATGCTATTGAAGTTTGAATAGTAGTGAAGAGTTACATAATTTAATAAATGCTATTGAAGTTAATTTTCATTTATGTTTAAATTCTAATGATTTTTATGTAAATTCTCTCTCTCTCACTCAAGAAATGGTCATACTCATGATCCGTTCTCAATCCAAATCAAGCTTTTCATAAAGCTTTTCCTTAACCCAAGATTAAGCTATGCTTGAGGTCAAATTAATGGCTTTTTTCTATGCTTTTAGTTTATGTATATTGATGATTCAATCCATTATGGATTAATAATCCAATTAGAGATCATTTTAATTATTTTCTTAATGATAAGCATTATCCCTTAGAAAAATTGAGATTTATCAGTCATAGCAGCGGAGCTATGGCAAAATTTTTATAAAACTTATGCATAAAATAATCTCATTCAAAGCATAAAAAGAGGACTTCCTACCATATTCTAGGAATTATCATCCTAGATTAATTGAAAGAATTTCATTACAATCATGGAGAAATTGAATTTTAATATCATGCATAAAGGATAAGTTTTTATATCAAAAGTGTTATTTTTACCATTTTTATTTCATGCATAGAAGTATGCATAATGGATAAATTTTTATATCAAAAGTGTTATTTTTACCATTTTTATTTCATGCATAGAAGTATGCATAATGGATAAATTTTTATATCAAAAGTGTTATTTTTACCATTTTTATTTCATGCATAGAAGTATGCATAATGGATAAATTTTTATATCAAAAGTGTTATTTTTATCATTTTTAATTTTCATGCATAGAAGTATGCATAAAGAAAAAATTTTTATATCAAAAGTGTTACTTTTATCATTTTTAATTTTCATGCATAGAAGTATGCATAAAGGAAAAATTTTTATATCAAAAGTGTTACTTTTATCATTTTTAATTTTCATGCATAGAAGTATGCATAAAAGAAAAATTTTTATATCAAAAGTGTTACTTTTATCATTTTTAATTTTCATGCATAGAAGTATGCATAAAAGAAAATTTTTATATCAAAAGTGTTACTTTTATCATTTTTAATTTTCATGCATAGAAGTATGCATAAAAGAAAATTTTTTATATCAAAAGTGTTACTTTTATCATTTTTAATTTTCATGCATAGAAGTATGCATAAAAGAAAATTTTTTATATCAAAAGTGTTACTTTTATCATTTTTAATTTTCATGCATAGAAGTATGCATAAAGGAAAATTTTTTATATCAAAAGTGTTACTTTTATCATTTTTAATTTTCATGCATAGAAGTATGCATAAAAGAAAATTTTTTATATCAAAAGTATTACTTTTATCATTTTTAATTTTCATGCATAGAAGTATGCATAAAGGAAAATTTTTTATATCAAAAGTGTTACTTTTATCATTTTTAATTTTCATGCATAGAAGTATGCATAAAGGAAAATTTTTTATATCAAAAGTGTTACTTTTATCATATTGGATTTCATGCATAGAGGTATGCATAAAAGTTGATTATTTTATTATAAAAGTGTGACTTTTATCATAATTGAATTTCATGCATAGAGGTATGCATAAAAGTTGATTATTTTATTGTAAGAGTGTTACTTTTATCATATTGGATTTCATGCATATAGGTATGCATAAAAGATATTCTTTTTATACTAAAAGTGTGATTTTCCTCATAAATGGATTTTATGCTTAACTTAGATGCATAAGAGAAATTCTTTTATTCTAAAAGTGTAATTTCCTACCAAATTGAATTTATGCATAAGAAGATGCATAAAAGATTGATTTTAATTTCGAAAGTGTTAGTCTCCTTAAATGGAATTTATGTATAAATAAATGTGTAGAGAAATCTTATATCAAATATAAGAATTCTCTTTTAAAAAAAAAAAGATATGAAATGTGATAAGATGTGATAAGAGGTGTATGAGATGTGATAAGAATTGATAAGATGCGTATGGAAAGTGATAGGATGTGATAAGAGGTGTATGAGATGTGATAAGAATTGATAAGATGCGTATGGAAAGTGATAGGATGTGATAAGAGGTGTATGAGATGTGATAAGAATTGATAAGATGCGTATGAAAAGTGATAGGATGTGATAAGAGGTGTATGAGATGTAAAAAGATGTGATAAGATGTGTATGAGATGTGATAAGATTTGATAAGATGCGTATGGAAAGTGATAGGATGTGATAAGAGGTGTATGAGATGTAAAAAGATGTGATAAGATGTGTATGAGATGTGATAGAATGTGTTAAGATGAGTTAGGATGTGTTAAGATGTATATGGGATGTGTTAGGACGAGAATGGATGTAATATGGTTGTATGAATGTGATGTGGATGTATACATGTAGATGTATATGTATGAATGTGAATGTTGATGTGGATGTGGATGTATGGATGTAGATACGGATGTGTATGTATGTATGTGGATGTGTATGTATGAATGAGGATGTAAAAATGGACGTATGTATATAGATGTGGATGTATGGATGTATGTATGTAGATGTGGATGTATGTATGTAGATGTGGATGTATGGATGTGATTGTGAATGAAGAGGTGGATGTGAATGTATGGATGTAGATACGGATGTGGATGTATGTATGTGAATGTGGATGTATGAATGAGGATGTGAAAATGGATGTATGCATGTGAATGTGGATGTATGAATATGAATGTGGATGTGTGGATGTGGAAATGGAGGTAAATGTAGATGTGAATGTATGCATGTAGATGCGTATGTATGAATGTGAAATTGGATGTATGATGTGGACGTACGAACATGGATATGTATGTAGAATAATGAATATGAAGATGTATGTGAGATAATGTAGTCTATATGAGTGAATGGATGAGAACGAGTACACACTGAATGGAATGTGGAATAAGTAATGTGGTCCGAGAGTGGATAATATGGAAAGACAAGAGTTCGTTATAGAAACTGTATTTGTGACTGTTTGTAAATGACTGTTTTATGTCAAGAATGTTGGAGAAGCATTTTGACCGTCTTGAGGATTAAGGTCATGAAGACTGAACTGATAAAGTTGCAACTGCTGACGGAGAGTCAATGGAGGACGTCTCGCGTAGCAAGGTCGATCGAGGTCTTGACCAGCCTCGGCTCGATTTAAATGGTGAGCTTCCGGTACGGTGGATGAGGGACCAAGGAAGCGGCCTATGAGTGAAGCGCTAGGTCACCTGCGAAGGATCCTAGAGGGTGCTGACCATACGGTGCTCGGGCTCTGGGTCGCCGAAGATACCCACACGTGCGTCGTGGAAGATATTGGAACAAGGAGAAAGAGTTGTTTTCTGAAACCGGGCATGGATCTGGTTGATTGGCCTTGCTGGTCCTCAACGGATGAGTCCATGGCTCTTTTATATGGATCTGTGGGTTGATCTTGCTGATCTTCCACGGAGATTCCATTCTATTATATGAATATATTGCCGGTTACTATGAGCTAGGAACTATGGAAAAGGCCCCTGAGAGAACAAGTGGTGAGCGTTCTGGTTGCCAATGATGCCATAAGTACACCGATGAAAGAATGACTGGAAATAAGGATTCAACCAGAGACTTTGAGGATTGTCATCAGTGACATAATGGTTTTATTAAAGGATTGTTTTAAAGCTAGTTGATGCTAAGAAAAAGGTAATTTCATATTGGGTGTGTAAGTGGTATGACTAGTTTTATGTTTGCATGAACTTCCGGCTAGGGGGCCTTGGAACTCTTTTCCTTGGTACCCGGGACAAAACCTAACCAAATTCCAAATTGGATCCCATCACTACAGTGGTTGGGCGGTTGGCTAACCCATGGGATCGGATGGGGTTAGGCTGGACTGATGGATCCGTAAATCGAGATTTAATTTCTATTATTACGATAGATGAAGTAAATCCCGGATAGAAATTGTTCTATGGATAGGAATCAACGGCTGTGCCTCTTGATGGGGAAAAAAGCGTTGATCCCAATGATCCAAGTGCAAGTTTCTTCCTTGATTTGACCAAGTACCGTTAAAGGTGCAGTCAGATCAGTTGATCCGTAATGATCTTGACTACGTTAGAGTAAAGAGTTATCCTGGTGGAATCGCCCGTGCTTTCCGGATAAGGGAAGTTTTTCCGGGTTCGGTTTTGGAAAAACCGACAGATTAGTCTTTTGTCCGGATATCCGTGGACGAGGCCCCGAGTGTGGGACCCTGCCTCGCGCAAGAAGTGCTACTTCCGCTGCTAGTACCCCGAATCCGTTGCGCGATGGGAACAGGGATCTCACAGTTGGTATCAGAGCGGTTTTGAAAGCTAATAAAGATAATTAAATTCTTATCTGAAATTGGTAATAAGAATTCAGAAACAGCATTTTCATAATGTATTTTCATTCCGTAAGCTTCTTTAATGAAGAAATTTTAATCAAAGAAATTATTTTTATAGATGGAATTTCCACATTTATCTGGTATTTCCGACCTCACCCAGTCTCAAGATATGATTGCATTTGCCTTCGAGCATCTCATCTCTTCCGCTTCAACTCAAACAAGCCGAGCAAGACTCGCACGCCATTTCGCGGATTTATATTTTCCTACCCCAGCGGAGAGAATACAACATAAGTGGTTTGCAGGGCAATATGTCCACGCCCATTGCAACCGCCATACAATGCTGTGGCAGAATCTCTCATTGACTATGATCCTGTTAAAGCTGAAAATGGTGCGTGGTGTCATTCTATATCATTCGACACCTCGAAATTTCAAACTTTCATGTCGAATTTATAGACTCCTTAGTCGATTTATCCCTAAGGAGAAAATAATAACTCCCTTCGCAGTTAGAGAACTTATGTAACAGGGCATGACTATGGCCCAGTACCGTCGTCTTATGCATCTCTCGAAGAGATTTTGAATTTTGGAGCCAAGCCACTCTATGTAATTATTGCAACTTGTATATAAATATACAAATGTTTTTTTTTAACGGACGATCGGATAAAGAAAAATCTATTTATCAGACTTAAGTCATAGATCTCCAATAAGATCAACTGAGGAGCAAATTATGTCAAAAGTTTATCAAGACGCACAAAAAGGTTGTAATTGTTTGATATAATTCATACAAATTGTTAATTCAAATTGAAATTCGTAAATTAGTAATTGGGTCTTCAATTGGAAGTACCGCAATTGTATGGAACCCTGACTTGCTTGAGACCTAGACATGATGGTATTTATCTTATAGTTTCGAGTATCATGACTATCCGTATATACCGAGGGTATAACTGCAGCTCTTTACCGACAGTATATACGAGTAAATCTAAGACTTGAAATTATAAGCGTTAATGCTATCCAGATGATGATTTTGAATGTGGTTGATATGATTTTTAATTCTGTTTGGGAACTGATGAATTGATTTGGATTCTGATTAAAAAATGATGATCCTTGAAAATGGGTTGAAATGTAATAAGCTGAGTGAAACCACAATGTGGATGATTGGGACGAGTCCCTGTAATGATAAATGATGAAAATGATTCAGCAAATCACTATGAGATTAGTGGATTATGTTGTCAAATTGCTACTGTTAATACTTGAGACGGTAGATCAAGTTAAGGGATGACAAATTGAGAACTTGCTTAACTTAAATTCCGTGGAGGAATGTTCAGAAGGAAATTTTCGGTCTAATGGACCATTATCGTGTTAAAGATATGAATGATATGATCTGAATGAATTGTTATTTAATGATGAATTCTATATAAGGGATATTTATCCCCATATTCTGTTGGGTTGACCGGAATATAAGGAACCCCAGAATAAATTGGATATTAAGTAAAAAAGTTGTCCTCTACTTGCGAGATGAGGACATCTTGCACCTTTTAAGTGGGGTAGAATGTAAGATTCCTCCCCCAGCCTTAGAGGTATACAGGAGTAAGAATCTCCCTTTCTGATCTTATAATTATTCTCTCTCTAAAATAAAAGAAAGATTCTGTTTAAAAAAGGAAGAACCTTTTTCCTGAATACTTCTCAAGAGTCCCACCTGTTTTAAGGATTCAGAACAACGAGTTCAGAAGTGAGAATCGATGTTTTGGATATCAAGGTTTTGGTCTCGAGTACGGCCCAAAAGAAGTTCTTTATCTCTTGGAAAGTATAAGAAGTTATCTCCTAGATATTGTGGACCAAAGAAAGTAGGTGATTTAGCTTACGAACTTCTTTTATCTCCTCATCTCAAAGTTCTGAATGCCTTCTATAGAAAAATGTGCCAAACCCAAATCATGGAAAGACGATAAAACTTCAGTGGCAAGTTACCGTTGGCTTCTAAGTTACGCTAGCTCCTTCCTTTATATAAATCGTAACTTTTACTTGTCGTTCACAGTAATCTTACTTCCATCGATCTTCTTTCTTTCTTAATCTCCTTCATGGCTTGGCAACAAGAATTAGTTTTATCCTTGATGATTTCTCACCTTCAAGACGCAAGGGAGTCTGTGAAGAAAGATTTTATAGAGCAGTATGAGCGCTCACTTTTCCCTCACTTGGGAACTTCTGTAGCGCAGACAAAATGGCGGACCTATCAAGACATAACTAGGGTAACACCCTGGGGTCAGCAGCACTTTCGTAACAATGTCCGCTTGGCCATGGTTATTGAAGCTTTGGGTTTGGGTCCCCGATACTACTGCGTCATGAGATCAAGGCATCCTGGGTTTTCTGAGCGGGTCTTCTTACTGGCGTGTTTTCTTCCTCATGAGAAGATATGCCTTTACCCCGTTTTTGGCTTGCCTCTCAGAGGTCCTTTTGTTAGATCACCTCATACCACTGAGATAGGTGCGGCAATAACCAACAGAATTATTCCCATAGATGAGTTACCTTATACTTGTGCAGCTTGTGAGTGCTGCTTTTGTGATCATATGATGGACGGGCTTATGGAAGTGTAAAGAGTTCTTCTATCTTTACTGTATAAGTTCCGAGAATGAATAAAGTTTAAATCTTGTTCTTATCTTGAATCTTGCTCTCTTGAGATTTTTTTAATTGGTGGTTAATCTTAATTAAAAAAATTTCTCTCAGTCTCATACTTGTGCATCTTGCGAAATTACCCCCAGTTTGCGAGATGAGGGCATCTCGCGTTTTTTAAGTGGGAGAGAATGTAAGATTCCTCCCCAGCCTCTCAAAATGTCCAGCATCTTCCCCTGTAATCAATCCCTCTTCAAAAATATAAAAGACTTGTTTCTAACTGTTTTAACCTAGAGAGAGAAAATATTCTAGAAAGAGAATATTCAAATTTTTAATATTTTTGGATAGAAAATTATCTCATCTTATTAAAATAAGTTCCCCTGAAACAGAAATTCAAAAAGAACTTTCCAATGTGCAATTGGAATTAATTGGAAATGGGTATAAAGGACCTTAGCCTAAGGGTCTAGATTTTCAGAAATTTTTGGATTATGGTCCAATTAAGGTTCCTATGGGTCAATAGCATCAATCCATGTGTAGGGAGGAGATAAATCCAATTTGTAAAAGAAGATACCCAAAAATGAGTAAATGCTCACATAAGATGAAGAGTTGAAAATGTACAAGGTTTATTAGTAAAAAACTATGAGCAATATTAAAAATATGAGATATTTTGGGTATCCAAAAATGAGTAAATGCTCACATAAGATGAAGAGTTGAAAATGTACAAGGTTTATTAGTAAAAAACTATGAGCAATATTAAAATGATTCCATTATGACACATATGTAAGGAAGGGGAGTTCTTTAAAGGAGGTGCATATTTCACATAAGATGAAGAGTTGAAAATGTACAAGGTTTATTAGTAAAAAACTATGAGCAATATTAAAATGATTCCATTATGACACATATGTAAGGAAGGGGAGTTCTTTAAAGGAGGTGCATATTTCACATAAGATGAAGAGTTGAAAATGTACAAGGTTTATTAGTAAAAAACTATGAGCAATATTAAAATGATTCCATTATGACACATATGTAAGGAAAGGGAGTTCTTTAAAGGAGGTGCATATTTCACATGCTTGAATGAGTTTTAAACTCATAAAAATTGAGATATTTCATCTCTCCTCTCTCCTCATTTAAGTCTAGTTCCAAAAAGTTAGCTTAACTGACCTAAAAATGGTCAAATATTGACCAAACTGATTTAGAAAATTCTAGAATCAGTTTGTTTGGTTAGGAGCTCAATTTTTCCTATAAATAGAAGCCTCCCCCTTGTTGAAAAATATATAGTGTTTATGCATCGTTACTCTACTCCACCTAAGCCAAGAACTGTGAATTCATTTAATAATTCACTAGTTTTTGGAGCTTCCCTCTTTCTTCAATCCCCATTAGTGGCTCCATCAACATACTTAACCAATTGATTGGTTGGGGGCCTCTACCGTGAACAAAGAATCAAGCAAGTTGTAAGGTAATTAGTGAATATTGATCTTTCTATAATTTCTCAATGTTTCTCTCTTCTCAACCCCTCTCAAGCTTGAGAAGTTTAATTGGTATGGTTTTTTAAATGCTATTGAAGTTTGAATAGTAGTGAAGAGTTACATAATTTAATAAATGCTATTGAAGTTAATTTTCATTTATGTTTAAATTCTAATGATTTTTATGTAAATTCTCTCTCTCACTCAAGAAATGGTCATACTCATGATCCGTTCTCAATCCAAATCAAGCTTTTCATAAAGCTTTTCCTTAACCCAAGATTAAGCTATGCTTGAGGTCAAATTAATGGCTTTTTTCTATGCTTTTAGTTTATGTATATTGATGATTCAATCCATTATGGATTAATAATCCAATTAGAGATCATTTTAATTATTTTCTTAATGATAAGCATTATCCCTTAGAAAAATTGAGATTTATCAGTCATAGCAGCGGAGCTATGGCAAAATTTTTATAAAAATTATGCATAAAATAATCTCATTCAAAGCATAAAAAGAGGACTTCCTACCATATTCTAGGAATTATCATCCTAGATTAATTGAAAGAATTTCATTACAATCATGGAGAAATTAAATTTTAATATCATGCATAAAGGATAAGTTTTTATATCAAAAGTGTTATTTTTACCATTTTTATTTCATGCATAGAAGTATGCATAATGGATAAATTTTTATATCAAAAGTGTTATTTTTACCATTTTTATTTCATGCATAGAAGTATGCATAATGGATAAATTTTTATATCAAAAGTGTTATTTTTACCATTTTTATTTCATGCATAGAAGTATGCATAATGGATAAATTTTTATATCAAAAGTGTTATTTTTATCATTTTTAATTTTCATGCATAGAAGTATGCATAAAGGAAAAATTTTTATATCAAAAGTGTTACTTTTATCATTTTTAATTTTCATGCATAGAAGTATGCATAAAGGAAAAATTTTTATATCAAAAGTGTTACTTTTATCATTTTTAATTTTCATGCATAGAAGTATGCATAAAAGAAAAATTTTTATATCAAAAGTGTTACTTTTATCATTTTTAATTTTCATGCATAGAAGTATGCATAAAAGAAAATTTTTATATCAAAAGTGTTACTTTTATCATTTTTAATTTTCATGCATAGAAGTATGCATAAAAGAAAATTTCTTATATCAAAAGTGTTACTTTTATCATTTTTAATTTTCATGCATAGAAGTATGCATAAAAGAAAATTTTTTATATCAAAAGTATTACTTTTATCATTTTTAATTTTCATGCATAGAAGTATGCATAAAGGAAAATTTTTTATATCAAAAGTGTTACTTTTATCATTTTTAATTTTCATGCATAGAAGTATGCATAAAAGAAAATTTTTTATATCAAAAGTATTACTTTTATCATTTTTAATTTTCATGCATAGAAGTATGCATAAAGGAAAATTTTTTATATCAAAAGTGTTACTTTTATCATTTTTAATTTTCATGCATAGAAGTATGCATAAAGGAAAATTTTTTATATCAAAAGTGTTACTTTTATCATATTGGATTTCATGCATAGAGGTATGCATAAAAGTTGATTATTTTATTATAAAAGTGTGACTTTTATCATAATTGAATTTCATGCATAGAGGTATGCATAAAAGTTGATTATTTTATTGTAAGAGTGTTACTTTTATCATATTGGATTTCATGCATATAGGTATGCATAAAAGATATTCTTTTTATACTAAAAGTGTGATTTTCCTCATAAATGGATTTTATGCTTAACTTAGATGCATAAGAGAAATTCTTTTATTCTAAAAGTGTAATTTCCTACCAAATTGAATTTATGCATAAGAAGATGCATAAAAGATTGATTTTAATTTCGAAAGTGTTAGTCTCCTTAAATGGAATTTATGTATAAATAAATGTGTAGAGAAATCTTATATCAAATATAAGAATTCTCTTTTAAAAAAAAAAAAGATATGAAATGTGATAAGATGTGATAAGAGGTGTATGAGATGTGATAAGAATTGATAAGATGCGTATGGAAAGTGATAGGATGTGATAAGAGGTGTATGAGATGTGATAAGAATTGATAAGATGCGTATGAAAAGTGATAGGATGTGATAAGAGGTGTATGAGATGTGATAAGAATTGATAAGATGCGTATGGAAAGTGATAGGATGTGATAAGAGGTGTATGAGATGTGATAAGAATTGATAAGATGCGTATGGAAAGTGATAGGATGTGATAAGAGGTGTATGAGATGTAAAAAGATGT
Source organism: Cibotium barometz (assembly GCF_041138505.1). Taxonomy (NCBI): domain Eukaryota; kingdom Viridiplantae; phylum Streptophyta; class Polypodiopsida; order Cyatheales; family Cibotiaceae; genus Cibotium; species Cibotium barometz. The sequence continues at coordinate 24,184,083 of NC_141083.1, forward strand.
GATAAGATGTGTATGAGATGTGATAAGATTTGATAAGATGCGTATGGAAAGTGATAGGATGTGATAAGAGGTGTATGAGATGTAAAAAGATGTGATAAGATGTGTATGAGATGTGATAGAATGTGTTAAGATGAGTTAGGATGTGTTAAGATGTATATGGGATGTGTTAGGACGAGAATGGATGTAATATGGTTGTATGAATGTGATGTGGATGTATACATGTAGATGTATATGTATGAATGTGAATGTTGATGTGGATGTGGATGTATGGATGTAGATACGGATGTGTATGTATGTATGTGGATGTGTATGTATGAATGAGGATGTAAAAATGGACGTATGTATATAGATGTGGATGTATGGATGTATGTATGTAGATGTGGATGTATGTATGTAGATGTGGATGTATGGATGTGATTGTGAATGAAGAGGTGGATGTGAATGTATGGATGTAGATACGGATGTGGATGTATGTATGTGAATGTGGATGTATGAATGAGGATGTGAAAATGGATGTATGCATGTGAATGTGGATGTATGAATATGAATGTGGATGTGTGGATGTGGAAATGGAGGTAAATGTAGATGTGAATGTATGCATGTAGATGCGTATGTATGAATGTGAAATTGGATGTATGATGTGGACGTACGAACATGGATATGTATGTAGAATAATGAATATGAAGATGTATGTGAGATAATGTAGTCTATATGAGTGAATGGATGAGAACGAGTACACACTGAATGGAATGTGGAATAAGTAATGTGGTCCGAGAGTGGATAATATGGAAAGACAAGAGTTCGTTATAGAAACTGTATTTGTGACTGTTTGTAAATGACTGTTTTATGTCAAGAATGCTGGAGAAGCATTTTGACCGTCTTGAGGATTAAGGTCATGAAGACTGAACTGATAAAGTTGCAACTGCTGACGGAGAGTCAATGGAGGACGTCTCGCGTAGCAAGGTCGATCGAGGTCTTGACCAGCCTCGGCTCGATTTAAATGGTGAGCTTCCGGTACGGTGGATGAGGGACCAAGGAAGCGGCCTATGAGTGAAGCGCTAGGTCACCTGCGAAGGATCCTAGAGGGTGCTGACCATACGGTGCTCGAGCTCTGGGTCGCCGAAGATACCCACACGTGCGTCGTGGAAGATATTGGAACAAGGAGAAAGAGTTGTTTTCTGAAACCGGGCATGGATCTGGTTGATTGGCCTTGTTGGTCCTCAACGGATGAGTCCATGGCTCTTTTATATGGATCTGTGGGTTGATCTTGCTGATCTTCCACGGAGATTCCATTCTATTATATGAATATATTGCCGGTTACTATGAGCTAGGAACTATGGAAAAGGCCCCTGAGAGAACAAGTGGTGAGCGTTCTGGTTGCCAATGATGCCATAAGTACACCGATGAAAGAATGACTGGAAATAAGGATTCAACCAGAGACTTTGAGGATTGTCATCAGTGACATAATGGTTTTATTAAAGGATTGTTTTAAAGCTAGTTGATGCTAAGAAAAAGGTAATTTCATATTGGGTGTGTAAGTGGTATGACTAGTTTTATGTTTGCATGAACTTCCGGCTAGGGGGCCTTGGAACTCTTTTCCTTGGTACCCGGGACAAAACCTAACCAAATTCCAAATTGGATCCCATCACTACAGTGGTTGGGCGGTTGGCTAACCCATGGGATCGGATGGGGTTAGGCTGGACTGATGGATCCGTAAATCGAGATTTAATTTCTATTATTACGATAGATGAAGTAAATCCCGGATAGAAATTGTTCTATGGATAGGAATCAACGGCTGTGCCTCTTGATGGGGAAAAAAGCGTTGATCCCAATGATCCAAGTGCAAGTTTCTTCCTTGATTTGACCAAGTACCGTTAAAGGTGCAGTCAGATCAGTTGATCCGTAATGATCTTGACTACGTTAGAGTAAAGAGTTATCCTGGTGGAATCGCCCGTGCTTTCCGGATAAGGGAAGTTTTTCCGGGTTCGATTTTGGAAAAACCGACAGATTAGTCTTTTGTCCGGATATCCGTGGACGAGGCTCCGAGTGTGGGACCCTGCCTCGCGCAAGAAGTGCTACTTCCGCTGCTAGTACCCCGAATCCGTTGCGCGATGGGAACAGGGATCTCACACACTTGGTCTCTACTTGCACCTGCACGAGTGGATTACAAGGGAGTCATACAACTTTTTAGAGACAATTACTTCACTCCTTTGAACACACAAAAGCTATGGCAAGAAATAGTTGCTCATAAGCAAAAGGATCTAGAGGACTACTTGAGTTATAAGCAAGAATTCTTATGTCTTTGGACTCTTTGGTTGCGTAGTCTTCCTAACCCTGGAGATGGTGCAGAATTCTTGAAGAAGGAGAGATTTATTGCAGGGATGTACCCATCACTAAAATTGCAAGTAGAGTCAGGAGAGCCCACAACATTTGATGTTGCTGAGGCTAGGGCTACCAAGAAACTCCGAAAGATGAGGTGTATGCTTGGGGGGGGGCTTTATCTTTGATGACTCAAAGCCTAGGGAAGAGGTACAGTCTTGCACTCATAGAGAATTACCTGAGGTCACAGTCGAGGTGATAGAAAAGTTAAATGAGTCTTTAAATAACTTGTCTATCCACTTTGCACAAGCTGTGGAATAGAAGGGCCAAGCCAAAAGGGCTGAAGAATGAGAGCCACGACCTAGGCGACTCTTGCAATGTTGGAATTGCAGAGAGTCAGGGCATGGGATATATAATTGTCCTTGGCCTCGTGGGGAGCCAGGGAAGCCTAACATGAATTATCCAGTGATGAATGCAGGTGAAGGCACTAGTCAACAACAACCGATGCTTTTGCAAAGGCTCAATGCAACAAGACCACCTCCACGAGGAGTGGAAGGAATGCCGCCCTTGCCGGACCCAAATGTACATGTGGTAGAGGTAACAAAGGCCAAGGAGGTAGACATTGAAGCAAATGGTGTCAAATGAAGGCGTGGAAAAGAGAAGGAAAAGGAGGGTGTGGCATCATAAAGTGACCATGGACGAGGAAAGCAAGTGAAGGAAAACAAGGAAGTCAAGAGGAGACGACGTCGTATAAACCTCCAAGATTTCCCCCTTGGACATGGTATGGCTCCATACAACCTTTTGGAAGACATGAGAGGTAAGGGTCCTGATATCTCATGGCCTCAATTTCTAGCCTTATGTCCACAAGTTAGGAGGGAATTAACAAAGGCCGTGAGCACTAGGAGAAAAACAAAAGAGAATGTGCCTGTTGTAAAAATTTCACAAGCCGAGATGGATGAGGACATTACACCTATATTAGATTGCTACATCAAGGGAAGGCTAGTTAAGAAGGGTTTAGTAGATGGGGGTGCACAAATTTGCATTATGACAGAGGACCTTATACAAAAACTAGGCATGCATATTCATGAAACACCTGAAATTAAGGTGAAAATGGCAAACAATAGCAAAGCAAAGTGTCTTGGGATTTGTAAGAATGTTTCTGTGGAAGTTTTTGGCATTAAGAAGGTTGTTGATTTTTATGTTATGTCTACCAAGGGAAGTGGTTATCCATTTATCCTAGGTAGACCATGGTTAATGAGAATGCGAGCTTTGCAGGATTGGGAGAATGGAAAGTTAATTTGCAGGAATGAAAATCGTAAGAAGATTATCTTTGACATGAAGGAGCAACGATGAGAGGAGATAAATGAAGAATCTTCTCAAGGTGAAACAGAGGAGGATTGGACTGATGACACCTCAGAGGAAGAAAGCATCAGTAGCACTATGGAAGAGGAGTCTTCCATTGAAGTCATGGGGGTAAGATTCAGAGCAAAAGACAAAGAGACACCCTGTCAAGGTTTGGAGGATGTAGGCTCTCAAGAAGACCAAATTGTGAATGATGAAGAAATGTTTGATGCTATGCTCTCAAAAAAGCTTACATCAGAGGAAGGAGAGGAGTTTAAATGTGTACTAAGGAAATTTCCTAGGTTTTTTGCTAAAGATTACACAGATGTGCATGGCGTAGAGGCCATTCAACACAAGATCGAGCTAAAGCCAGAAGCCAAACCTAAGGCACAAAAGCTACGAAGACTAGGAGTCATCAAGGAGCAAGCACTACTCAAAGAGGTGAGGAAGCTTCTAGCGACGGGATTCATATATCCTGTAGAAAATTCAGAGTGGGTCTCTCTCATCGTGGTCACTCCCAAGAAGAATAGCAAATGGAGGGTGTGTGTGGACTATCGTCCACTCAACGAGGTGACAAAAAGGGACCACTTTCCTCTCCCATTTCAAGATGAGATCCTAAATGAGGTAGCAGGTCATGAGAGATATACGATATGTGATGGCTACTCTGGTTACTTCCAAATTGGGATTGCATTGGAGGATCAATTGAAAACAACCTTCATCACTCCTTGGGGTTGTTATGCTTTCAGAGTCATGCCATTTGGTTTGACCAATGCTCCAGCAACATTTCAACGTTTCATGAACATGGTGTTTCAAGCATTCTTTGGGAAATCCATTAGAGTGTTCATAGATGATTTTTGCATCTATAGCTCTAAGTCATTGCATGTGCAGAGGGTGGAAGAAGGCTTGAAGAAACTCTATGACATGGGGTCCAACTCAATCTCGACAAATGTCATATTGGTGAGGATGAAGTAATCTTGCTTGGTCAATAAGGTTTCTTCCAAGGGCATTGAGGTGGATCCTACAAAGGCAAAGGCTCTTATCGATCTACCACCTTCAAAGAGTCTCAAGGAGGCCATCTCATTCATTCAAAAGGTAAAGTACATGTCACGCTTCATTCACTTAGCCTCAGAGTTACTTCACCCCTTGCAAAAATTGACTCAACAAGTAGAGTTTGCATGGTCTAATGAGCTTGAGGAGTACTTTTGTAACATTAAAGTCATTTTGTCAGAGCTACCAACACTCACGCCTCCTTGTTGGGAGTACACTTTCTTTGTTAGCTCTAGTGTTGGAAACAGTGGGTGCAGTTTTGTTACAGCAAGATCCCCACAGTACTAGGATGTGGCCCATCTAATTTGTAGGGTCATGAATGTCTTGGAGAAAGGCTACATGGAAACGGAACTCATGATGCTTGCTCTCATCTTTGCGGTGATAAAATTTAGATCCTACTTTACCAAAACCTTTTGTAATTCTCACTGTGTAGAAAATTTGTTTCCTTGGGTGTCTTCTCAAATGACTCTCAGCGCTAGAATCACAAAGTGGGTTATGGAATTGCAAGAATTCCAATACTCTTTCAAGGTAGAAGATAGTGTGCGTGCACAATTGGCAGGGATTCTCACTTATAAAGTGCATGAGAAGGAGATTAAGGTGCCTGAAGTAAAGACCCTACCATTGCCACCACCCAAAACTATACCTAATGCATTCACCTTGTTCTTTGATGGAGCTTTTAGAAAAGCCACAGGTAAAGCAGGGGGAGGGCTGGTGCTGCTCAACCCAAGTGGAGAGGTGGTTATGAAGGAGAAGGTTAGCTTGCCAAGTTCTACTAGCAACAATGCAGCAGAGTACGACATACTGCTTCATGGCTTGAAGGTGTGCATCAATCAAGGGATACAACATCTCCTGGTAAAAGGGGATGCACTTCTTATTGTAAGGTAAATTTTAGGCATTTGGGCATGCAAGAATGAAAGATTAAGGCAAAAGGTTCATGCTATCCGTAGGTTGTTTAATCAATTTGAGGAGGTGCAATTGTATCATATTCCTAGGAAACAAATGAGGGTCAATAATGAGGGTCTCCCTCCCTTTTGGACTTCCATAGTTTAGTATTATAGTTTTTCATATATCAATTATTTTTGTATATTTTATTTTAGTATTTTTATTCACAATTAGATCTTTTTGTTTATTTTATTTTCCTATCATAATAACCATATTATCATGATATGTTGACTAGTTAAATACTAGCTTGTTTTTTTCTTATTATGTAAATCTTTTATAAAATGGAAAAAATCTCCTCCATGCAAGTTTTCACATACAATTGAGTCTCTAAGGTCAGGATATGATGTATTGGGGGGCTCACTCTTGGAGCTATCAAGAAATTCCACCAATGGGGTTCCACACAAAGATTTTAAAAATTTAAAAAATACATGATTCTGCTGAAATTTTTGCGCCCACCTCCACTCCGAATTTGGACTTGTCATTAAAAGACAAAAGTTATCTCAGGAGCTCAGAAATATACTCAATTTTTTTGAGAATTTTTGGAGCACATGGCGGTGAGATATGAATTTTTATTGGACCCCAGTCTGCCCACTTTTGACAAGGCACACCTAGTCTCTTCTCACCTCTTTTACACATTCATCACCTACACACTTGCTCATTCCTTTCTCACTCCATCAAACCTTCAAACTTCATGTCCTTTCTCACCCTCTTCACCTTTGCCCTCTCCTTCCATCTCTATTTGCTCTCATATCTACTCTACACCCATACCTCATCTCCATTTCTCTCCCTACTACTCCCATATTACTAAATTATTTTCCCAATCTCAAAAAATACATAAAAATTCAGCATGAATGTATCATATTAACCTCTACAAATATGGGGTTTTCATCTACAAAAACCCCCATGTTCTTCACCTCAATCAACTTTTGTGGCATCAAATGCAAGAAGGAGACCGGAGGGTTAACTTAAAGACCTACACATGGGAGAGTCCAAGCTTCTTCAAGCTTTCAACCACACAAAGAATCTTTCCAAATCTTTACTCCTCTCACTCAACCTCTCAGCCCTTCTCACCCATTTGTACATTGTACTACTAACCTTTTATAGTGATTATTAACTACTAACTACTAAACATATGTAAATAAGCACCCACTCTACTACTTTTTGAGTAGGCATTACTACAAGTTATTTGCTCAAACCTCTACGTCACACTCTCCTCTCACCTTTAATAATTCTCTCACCTTGAGCCCACATCCATGTGACTCAAGGGATAAGAAGAGGCCCACTCTCATTTCAAAATAAAAAATCCATAATCTATGATTTTTCATAATAAAATTAATTAGGCTTAATCCTAGTTGGGGCTTCTCAAACCTATAAATAGAGCCCCTCCATTCCTTGTGAAAAGGGGGATTACACACATTGTACACCACTCCCAACTCTAGTGTGTAAGGAGATAGTGAACTTGTGAGCTCTCTCTATACATCAATACCTTTGATTGCATAGAGAAGCTTGAGGCTAGTTATATCATTGTGAGGGCTTGAGTGATGCCATACTCCCTTATCATAATTGTATCTTGCCCTTGTTGTATAAATAAGAATAGTAGTTTGGGTGCAATTGTGTACAAGTCTTGGACTCCTACATCTCCAAAGTTGATTTAGCAAAGCGGTCCGATGTTTGATTTAAGGTAAATTCGATCCTTGTATTTTGTGGTGTGATTTTTTGCTTGGCGGCTTGAGGGCCTGTTTTTGATTTGTTGCCTTTCAATCCATGGTAAGAGGGTTGTATGGTGAGAGGGCTCCTGTAACCTTAAGACCATGTGTATACTGACAACAAAATCAAGCTTATATTGTCTCTCTAAGTTCTTCTCCAAGTTTGCATCTATTTGTGTTATGCTAGTCTCCTCCACACACAATATCATATGTTATGAGTGTTTGTTGAGGGTGTGTGTGCCTTTTGATTGATGTATATGGTTAGCTTGTATTGATTGGCTACAAGGAAAGATCTTTGGTGTCCTAGTTCACACACATAACTAGGTGGTGCCCCTTTTCTATTTGAGTGTGTAGTTTTGGGGTTCTTATGTTTGTGTTGCGTTGTGCCCCAAGCCCATTGAGCAACACGGGAGCCTTGAAGAGTGCTTAGAGGCCGCTCTTCTTGTTGGCAGCCCCGGACTACCTCAACAGGTTTTAAGTTTGTGTTGCAAAACAAAAGGGTAACTCCACTATCGTGCCCTTTTAGTGTCAGAAAAGCAAGGCAACAATTGAATAACAATGTCCTTGAACTTATTGGTGATTCTAAACACATAGTTCACTAACATGTATTCAAGTATTGTGTTAAAGAAGTGACCTTTAATCTAAGTCCAAACAACAATTTTGTCTTGGATGTGTGCAAATTGCAAGCTGCAATGGTGAAGTTCTATGATGTCTGTTCAAGAATGTGGTGGCACATTGAAATTTGTACTAAAACTTGATGAGAGTGAAATTGTAAAAAATAAAAAGATAGAAAGAGTAAGTTTGACGTTGATGATGAACACAACATTAGATCCTTCCATAAAGCCAAGTGATCCTCAATACTGCAGTGTTCAGTCTAAAAACAAAATTTGGTGGCTCGCAGCATTTGAGGTTCCAAAAGAGGACCATGAGATCCTAAAGATGTTTTTCAATCTAGCAAAGATTCGTATTATGGTTCAACGTCAAAAAGAAGGTGAAATTCTACATGTGGATGGTTTCGGAGTCAGTGGATTGGCATCTTGCAGGTGATCTAAAGACAATAAAGTGCATGTTTGGTGTCTCAAATGCTGTAAATGCAGAGTTTTCTTCCTTGTATTGCATGCACTCAAAGAAAATGGGTAAGAATGGAAAAAAGGTGCAGAATATGAATATTGGGAAGGATGGTGCACTGACTCATGATCACTTCATATGGGATGGCAAAACAATGGTTAGGGTGGATCCAAAGTGGGACCCTATACTTGACATTCCTTTAACATGACTCCATCCTTGTACACTACATGCTATTTGTAGAATTGTGAAAAAATTGTTTTATGAATATATATGTTTTACATATAAGATGCAACCAATGTCAGAGGCCCAAGCAATGTGTAAGAGAGTGGAGGAGGTTCTTTCATGTGTGGGTTTACACAAAGGGAAAGTGGAAATCAAGAAAGATGAGAAAAGGTCAGGTGCAAGTGGAAATGTGCCATGAAAGCCAAGTATTGGTGGAGCTAAGGCCAAAAACTTTTTGTCACCACCAAGGAACCAGGAAGGCCATTTATTAGTTCTTCAATCATGGAAGTATGATGCATGGAGAAAGTTACACATGGTTGTCCTTGATGTTAATGTAATGAAGTAGGTTTGGGTGCACATGCATGGGTGCACATGCACATGGGGGATGGGGCCTAGGCACATGGGCTTAGGGACATTTACATGTATACTTTTGGGAGCCTTGGGCTATATTAGGCATAGTACTCATGGACATTGTACCCTTTTTGATCATATTCACTCTATAGTCATTCATGTCTCCTTGGTGCTTATGCCCAAGCATTCATGGTGAGCTTCTCCCATATGAGATGTGAGAATGGTGACCCACACCTAGGTTGTCACTCTATGCTTTGAGTGGCCAACCCTAGTCTCTTGCATTGGTATTAGAGCTCTTAGCGTAGATCCCTAGGATCAGAGCCCTTGGCTTAGATCCTTGATCATGAGTGATTAGTGAATCATTTTTGAATTATGCTTAATTTGATTTTCAAAATGCTTTTTCTTGATCTTGATTAATGATAATCATTTTTAAATTACTATTAATCCAATTTTTTAAAATGCATTTTTCTTAATATTGATTAGAATTAATCAATTTTGAAATTGATTTTTACATAGTTTTCAAATTTGCTAATTTCTTGTCTAACAAGATTAGCAATGAAATTTTTGTTAATAATTTTTGAATTTGTATTAAACATTGTTTTCAAAATCCTAATCCACTTTACTGTTTGAATTCTTGAACTTCTTGATCTTCTTGATCTTGATTTTCTTGATCTTCTTGATTTTCTTGATTTTTAAAATTAGGGTTTGCAGATTTCAGCAACAACTAGTTTCTAGTGAATTTCTTGCAATATCCAAATTAGTGAGCTTATATTTCCAATTTTTAATCCTTTAAGCCTCAATCTTTGTCCCATTTTTTCCAAATCTTGGAGTTCTTGAAGTAGATTTGCAAGAAGATTGGTTGCTAAAGCAGTTTTGTAGAAATTTCATTGTAGTTTTCAAAGACTGGTGTAGACTCTGTAGAGTATTCAGATTGCAGAGTTTATGCAGAGTATTGTTTGTTGTGTAGAGTTTTTCAGATTCTTGTGCAGAATATTCATATTGTTGTGCAGAGTATTCATATTATTGTGTAGAGAATTCAAATTGCTATGCAGAGTTGTCAGATTTCTGTTGCAGAATTACAGTGCTGTGTTGAGTGCAGATTCATTGCAGTTTTGAGTTAATTTCTAAAATCTTGACAGAGAAACAGAACAATAAGTGGTTCTTGATCAAATCTTTCTAATCTTGATACTTTCTTGCAAAGAAGATAGACAAAGATAACAAATCCATTGGAAGAGCACAATCTACACAGATTAGTATAAATCTTGATGTATTAGAAGCAAAGGAAGTAAGAAAAGTGTTAAGAAAATAGTGTTTACAAGCACATACCTTGGTTTACAACATTTTAGCATCTTGCCATCATCAAGAAAATGTATAACATGTTCTATTATAGATTTGAGCACCAATACTATGCAAAAAGCATGTTGATAACTAGTTGATGCAAAAAGTATACAAGTGTTACAATTTCAAGTGCACAAATCCAAATAGTTTGTTGATTAACACTGTGTTTGTAAGTATGTCCTTTCTGGGAATTAAACCTAGTCCATTGGTGTGAGCTAGTGTGCCCTATATACCACAAGGTTCTCCTAACTTGCATACAAGGATTCTTGAGTGTGGCTAGTACCAGAGAAGGGAAAATTTGCATTGTAATACTAGATCTACATCTCTGTGGAAGCACATATCGAGATCATTGCTCAACAAGCTTCATGTTAAGGCTACTCATCATCATCAACAGCACCAAGAAAAGATTAAAGAGTGGATTAATACTAATCTTTGAAAGATTAGTGCTAAATAAGACACCTTTCAAGATTGACAGTTGTGGGCAAAGATTGTGAAGTTACTTGTGATTAGTTCTTAAATCTCAAGGACTAGTGCTATGACATGGATTGCGTGTTGATGCAAAACAGTTTGACAGTGGGCCTTCTTCTTTGGAAGGGCTACAAAACACATTTACTGTTTGAACTTCAAAAAAGAAAAGAAGAAGAAGAAGCACAAAATATCTTACTAAGTTGCTCAAGCATCACCTACAAGGTTCATCAACTGAGGTGCGGGTCTTTTGTTTACAATCGGGTTTCAAAACTGCACATAAACATTTAGCAAAGGACCAACACAAGCTGGCATGAGTGATAAATTTATAGCCGTAGTCAAAGCCAGTCATCAGCACCTTCAGTGGCGCGGCTAGTAGTTTCAAACGCTCACCTTCAGCTATAGTAGTTTCAAATGCTCACCTTCAGCTATAGTAGTTTCAACGGCTAGCTGGGAATGACATTGTTAAGCAACAACAACTCATGCAAATGGTGCAGCTCATTTTAACAAAAAAATAAATAAATAAAAATTATAGCATTCCTTTTTCCCCCCCCTAGCTCAGAGATACCAAAAAGACTGATTGTGGTTTTTGGGAAGCCTCATCGAGCTTGTAGAGCTCTTAGATCAAGCACAGAAGGAAGAAGCCTTCCTATGTGAAAGACAGGGTAGGAAAAGATTAAAATGTTGAGAGAGGAGAGGACAAAAAAAAATTGTTTATAGCTTTTTCACTCTACGGTTTACTCACCTTCTTTGCACACTTATTCTTTAGCCCTAGCTTCACATTGTGTTCTCATTTAGAGTGGACTATTTTCATATTGGGTGGGATTCATTGTCCATTTGTTCATTATCCACCTACTTTGATACCAATGAAAGAGACTAAAGTTGGCCACTCAAAGCATGATGTGACAACATGGGTGTGGGTCGCCATCCTAGGGCAATAGCCAAGAAAGGCTATGAAAGCTTGGGCAAGAGCACCAAGAAGACATGAATGTCTATAGAGTGAATATGATCAAAAAAGTGTACAATGGTCATGAGCCCTATGCCTAATTTAGCCCAAGGCCCCCAAAAGTACACATATAAATGTCCCTAAGCCCAAGTGCCTAGGCCCCATCCCGCACCCAAACCTTCTTCATTACAAATAATGGCAAGACTAAAATTGAAAAGGCTAATGTATGGATTGCCTTTGATAAGGCTACCACACTTGTACAAAAAATGACACTGAACAAAGAAGATGCCAACAACTTTGAAGAATCTATGATTACATTTTACAAGTACACAGTGGAAGCATGGAAATCAAGTAGCATAACACATTATATGGTAAGATTCCCAATTTTGTATGTTCTTATGGTGTTTAGCGATTCTTATTGAAAATAACCAATGTACATATGCTATTGTTACTTTTATTCCAGCACATTTTGGAGGCTATTGTTTAGCAATTCTTATTGAAAATAACCAACGTACATATGCTATTGTTACTTTTATTTCAGCACATTTTGGAGGCTATTGTTTAGTGATTCTTATTGAAAATAACCAATGTACATATGCTATTATCACTTTTATTCCAGCACATTTTGGAGGCTCATGGTCCGTACTTTGCAAATCAGGGAAGATTAGCTATCTGGTCGACCCAAGGCATGGAGGACTCACAAGCTTGTTGTGGGCTGCAGAAAGCTACCTCGCATGGTGGTGGAATCCATGAAGTCAGTGCGCATTGAGGAAATTACTCATGTGGTGGTATAAGAGGATTGCAGTTAGGATAGAGGAGAAAGAAGCCAAAGCCGATAGAACACATTGAATTCACGGGGCTTAATACTTTGGATGATTGAAAATTATAAATCACTATGAATTGAATAAATTTTTGATTCATTTCAATTTATGCTTCTCTATATTCACTACCTCCCATGGATACTTTCAAATTTTCAAACTTTTAGACATTAAAAACATGGATATAATAGAGCCAAATAAAAAAGGCCATACTCCAGAGGTGTCATTGTATTACATTAAAAAATAAATTTTTACAATGGATGGGAGTCTACTACTACTCCTGATCCTGTTGACTAGCATTCTCTAGTGTGTGAAGCTTTTCCCTCTTTGCAGATGGCTCGGCATCATCCTGCAATCGTAAAACTGGCGGAACTCTTGGTCTTTTGAATTTGAGAATCTCCCTTTTTACATATTCACTTGACATCGTGAGATTGATCCCACATGTTAATCCATACGCAGTGTATGCTACGTAATATTTTCTCCTTAGATTATACACTCCAGGGCTCTGCCGCGCCCAAAGGTTTGCACTGCTACTTGCTTCCCCAAAAGCATGATTTTTTCTACATTCCACTTTGAGGGGGGTATCCCCCAAGACATCTAGATAATGTTTTGATTGCAAACAATGGAAACTTTTCAGATTTATCCCCCAAGACATATAGATAATGTTTTGATTGCAAACAATGGAAATTCACCTCTGGAAATTTAAGCTAGTTAATGTACTCTCCTAACGTTGAGTCCTTTTCGAGTCCTCCCATTCGTGATCTAGACGTGCGCATGAGAAAATCATCATCATAGACAACTAGCTACAAAACAAAGTTGTCCATAAGCCAACAAATAAATGCAATATGCAGATTCATCTCACGATATTCAAAATTATTATAATTAAACCTTCTGATTCTTGTCATTAACAAGTAAATAGTTTGTCCATGACATGCTCGTTGAAGCTTCCCCCTGCTCAAGTTGCCGCCTGCTCGCACCCCCCCTCCCCGCCCTTGTGACTGCCTCTCCCCGCCTACTCGCACCCCCCCTCCGCGCCCCTGTGCTTCTCGCGCCCCCCACCCTCCCTTTTGCGCTCGTCGCCTCCTGCCCGTCTGCCCCGTCTCCTTTGCACCCCTCGCTCCCCCCTTCCTCCCTTGCCTGCTCGTCGCCCCCTTCCTCCCTTGCCTGCCCGTCACTCCTTGCCCGCCCATCGCCCCTTGCCTGCCCCCTGCCCCCACCCCCCCCTTTCGCGTTTTCCCCGCCCCCCCTTTCGCTCCCCGCTACCCCCCCTTTTTTTTTTTGCCTCTGCCTTCCGCCCCTCCCCCTCTATTTTTTTTCCGCCCCCTCCTCTGTCTTCCGGCCCTTCCCCTCTCCCCCTCTGTCTTCTGCCCTTCTCCCTCTTCCCCTCCCCACTCTGCCTTTTTTGTGCAGCTCGATTCTTGCAGGACCCTCCGTTTTTCGCTTCGCCATCGACTCAGCTTCAGACTCTGATGGAGGTTCCTCCCGTGTTCCGCAGCCCCCTTGCCCGCCCCTGCTGAGGATCCCCCATCACGCTTTCTCTTTTTGCCAGAAAAGGAAGCAAGCTGCCTCGCCGCAAAGGTGGAATGCCTCCAAGCACATTCCACCATCTGCCGTATAGTTGGCACTCGCCCTAGCAGAGGGGAGATCCGGGATCTTCTCCAGGCCTGCCTTCTTGTGCAAATGTGGGCAAGATCTTGGACGTTCAGGTACTGGGCCATGGACACTACCAGATTGAGTTTGAGATAGCCCCCAAAGCGTGGCCTAGGTCCTAGCCATGAGTTCCCTTGACATCAGGGGCGGTCGGGCTTTCTTTAGACCTTGGCAGCATGGTTTTGACCTAGCAGCGAGTAGGGAGAGCGCCTATTCCATGTCATAGTTTGCTTTCCTCTGGACTTTGCCACGAGTACCTTCTGTTCCTTTCTAGGATAGGTTCATTGGTGGGGTCGGTGCTTGAGACTGGCCCCATAGCAGCTTCAGTGGTGGCTAGAGTAGCTGGCCTTCGGTCAGAGTTTTGGTTCTTGACATCTCCTCCCTTCCGAAAGGTAATTCAATTACCTAGGATAGGGGGATGGATCGATCAGAGAGTGCAGTTTTCGGGGCTCCCGAACCAATGTTTTATATGCAGGTAGGTCGGTCACCTGGCCAAGGCCTGCTCGCAGGAACCCTGACCTTCACCGCAGCAGTAGACCCCCGATGGCCCGCCTCTGGGACACGTGCTCAGCCCACAGAGACCTCAGATTGGCAGCCTGGATAAGGGCACTGTAGAGGGAGACATCCACAGCAGCATGCCTAGAGACTAACGCAGTAGCAGTCATAGCCTCAGCATCACTGGGTTCCAGCAGTGAGGAACAGCTTTGCTCCCCTCCAGGAGGAGACCCCAGCGCAGACTGAGGATCAAGAGATGCCAACACCCCCCCTTCGCCCCCACCCCCACCCCCCACCCCCCATCCCCCATCCCCCCATCCCCCCTCCCCCGTCCTCCCCTCTCACCTCGCTTCCATCTTTGCCTCCTCCCGTTCCCACTCCCGCTTTTTCAACGGCTCCTTCCCCACCCCCTTCTCCCCCCCTCCCCCCCTTCGCTCGCCTCAGCTCCCCAGGAGGCACTGGCAGTACCCTGGTGCTCTCCTGTAGTCCGGCAGGCACTGAGCACCGACCTTGCTCGAGCACCATAAAGGAGACCTACCATGCTGATTCGTGCTTCACGAATATCCTCTATCTACAGTCGGCTGAGTAGTCTTGATACTAGACAGCACTCAAAGGCTTTTGACTACTCCTTCACACGCCTTTTTGGAGTGGAGGGCCCCCATGAGCCAGCTCCCATCATGTGGTGATACCTCCGGCCCGAGGGGAGGAGGCACTTGATTCAGCGGTGGTCTTCTCCTTCCCTCTCTACGGCACTAGCGACCGGGAGTTGACTCTAGATCTCGCTCTTAGTATTTAGACTCAGGCAGTTGAGCTTTCTCACCATCATGTGAGCAATCTGGAGATGACAGACGTGATAGGCCGACTCTGGGAGTTGGCACATTTCTTTGATATACTGGGAGTGCGGATGCCTCCGGGATTCGACATTTGGTGGTTCGCATAGTGGCTGACCTAGCACGATATCCTGGCTATGTATGCATACATGAGGTTTCTCTCTTTGAGCGAGAGGCAGTCGCCATGGGACACAGCCCCCACTGGTGCCTGGTTCGAGACTCTTCGGTGGGCAGATTTGTAGCCGCTCGGATGGGGACTACTCTCCATCCCGCTTTGCAAAGGCCCGCCGTATGGCTGAGACAGCCTCCACCTCAGCAAGTCATCCATGAGGATCATCTCATGGAATGTACAGGGCCTTGGCGGCGCACACTATGTACGTTAACATGGTTGCTTGTTGAGGCAGGAGCTTCTTCAGTGGTTGGGGGCAGTATTGATATTCTGATGATGCAGGAGCACCATTTGAGTGAGAGTAGGATTCGGAGATATGGTTCGGTGATGCCTGGTAGATGGGACACATTTTACTTCTGCAGGTTTTGGCCCCTTGGGTGGGCAAGGAGGAGTACGTATGGTCATTGCGGATGTATGGTGGTAGGCCATTGTGGATCGCGGGGTCATTTTGCTTAGTAGATCATAGTATGTTATTCTGAGGATGCATGATGAGCACTTTAGTGTGCTCATCATGTCTATGCGCCCAACCATGCTAGTGCCAGAGCAGAGTTCTAGACCCTTGTTACAGATGCATTGCCCGAGGCCGCACATTGGTGTGTCGGGGGAGACTTCAACATGATTGAGGACCCAGCCGATAGGGTGGGAGGCAATCATGTTATAGTGCATGGCACGGAGCTTGCAGCTTGGGAGCGATTTTGTATGACACTGCAGATCACTAATGCATGGTAGCATGAGCCTTTCTCCTGCTCTTAGGACAGTCTTAGTTTTTCTCGGTCGGCGGATCGCCGGCTGGGAGGGGCTAATCTATCACAAATTGATCGCTTCTATGTGGGTGACAGGTTCGGGGAGCATGGTGGCTCCATTGGCATTCTCGCTGGCACCTCTTTTTTGGACCATGCGCCAGTTATTTTGACACTTGAGGAGAGGACACGGGAGACCAGCTTGCAGTTGAGGATCCCAGAGAGGATACTTACAGATCCCAGTCTTTCTGAGGACATTGAGAGGATATGGCATGATAGCCAAAGCTCTGACAGGGATGTAGCAGGCCACTGTGCCCAGGGACTCATCGAGCTACTCAGCTCTTTTTTGCATGCTATAGCCTTGACATGGCTGGGAGAGACACGAGAGCGGGAGCGTCGCTTGAGATGTAGCCTTGCTTCACTCCCGCGTCTTCAGGAGAGCAGCTACCTACATGTGAGTGGGTGGCGTCCCAGCCAAGACAGTCACGCTAGGAGGTTAGAGAGGTAGAGGAGCAGAGACATGAGTTCTACTATCATCTCGCTAGGCCTCTCAATGGGGACGCAGCTTGGTGATAGAGTGACTGGGGAGTTTTTTGAGATCACCGGACCCCGCCATGCTCGAGCAGGAGTACACTAGCTCAAGAGGCAGGACGGATCGTTAGCCAATGAGCTCGGGGAGATTAGAGCCATTGCCACCACTGAGTTCTATAGAGACCTGCTTTCAGCGGAGCCATTGCCACTGAGTTCTATAAAGACCTCTTTTCAGCAGAGCCATTGCCACTGAGTTCTATAGAGACCTGCTTTCAGCGGAGCTAGCCACGGAGGCACATGATGCTTGTAGACAGACTGTGTGGGCCCATGTGCAGAGGAGGGTCACAGATAGTATGCGCACAGTTTTGGGTGAGCCCCTTTCTTCAGAGGATGAGCTTGTTGAGGCTTTGAGGGTCCTTCCGCATCATAGTTGCCCTGGGGAGGACGGATTGACGCTTGCCTTTTTTATGCGCTATTGGGACCTTTTGGGGCCAGGCCTTCGCAAGGGCTTTCAGTATGTTTTGGACACTGGGGTGATGCCACAGAGCTTTTCAGAGGGCTTGATCTTTCTTATCCCTAAGGGGGAGGGAGTGTCAGATGATATTTGGCATTGGAGGCCTATTACGATCCTCAATACTGTCTACAAGGTCCTAGCAAAGGCCTTGAGTTTGAGGATCCAACCCTTCCTTGGGGAGTTGATTCATGCTACCCAAACAGGATTTGTCGTCAAGGAGCGCAGTATCCTTGACAACATTTTCACCTTCTGGGAGGCGACGGCCCGAGCTAGATTTCTCGGTGAGGACTTGGTCATGATGCTTCTCAATTTTGAGAAGTTATACGATAGAGTCGATTGGGGTTTCCTAGAGGGCACTATGCTTTACCTGGGTTTTGCTAGATTGGATTCGAGGAGTGGCGGCTCTATATTCCATAGCTCGTAGCCAGGTGTTGATGACAGGAGGACGGGGGCCGAGTTTTGAGTTGACCAGATCAGTCCGTCAGGGATGCCCTCTCGCCCCTTTCCTTTTTCTCTTCTTTTCAGAGGCTATGAGCATGTATCTGACAGCAGAGAGGAGGTTGGTTTGAGACTCCAACTCCCGGGGGGGTGAGGACCTGCTCGATTCTGAGTCTGCTGATGACACAGGATTGTTTCTACATGGCCAGGAGGCCAATCTACAGAGGGCAGAGCAGTCGCTACAGGTTTTTGGTGTGGCTTCGGGAGCATTGATCAATTGGTGCAAGACACTGGCTTTTTGGATCGGTAGCGCTCCCACTCCGGCATGGAGCCCAGACTCGAGCTTTAGATGGATTCCTCTTGGCATAGCAGTGCGGTATCTGGGATGCCAGATTGGACTTGATTTGTCACCCGAGCAGCAGATCGCCACGCTTCTTCTGAGCATTCGGAAGAAGCTTTTATATTGAAGTACAGCTCAGCTATCCTTGGGCTAGGAGGGTGGTGGTGACAAATCAAGTGCTTTTAGCGACTATGTGGTACATCACGTCTTGCTGGATCTTCTCGGGCTCTTGCATCAACCAAGTACAAAGGGTGATCAGGAACTTTCTTTGGTCTAGGCGGGATGGTCAGCCGGCCCAGGCTAAGGTTGCTTGGGCAATTATTACTCTTCTGCTAGCCCACGGGGGCTTGGTGGGCATTATAGATCCAACTGATCAGAGTAGATCCTTGTTGGGGAAGCTTATTGTTCGGGGGTTGCTTTCAAGCGCGCTGAGCTGTGGAAGGAGCTTCTTTTTCAGCGGCTGCCTACAGGCTAGAGCTCCCCCAGCAGGGGGCACTTGGGCACCAGAGATACGGTGGATCTTCATAGAGATAGGAGGACAGGCCTCAGTAGAGGATGGGAGGACAGATTTGCCTTGAGCATCCTGCGAGCGTGGGAGCTGTACCGGGGCTTTCTCATCAGAGACCTCCCACTTGTGATGAGGAGCGGGCCATATACAGCCGCTCATCTGGAGCCCCATGGTACGCACAGAGCAGGGTCATATGCTGGGTTCTCGGCCTCGTCTAGCCTGGAGACCATTAGCGGCAGGCCCAGCATGCAGTTTTGGAGATTGGCAAGCCTTTTGCAGTGTCCCGGAGGAGATCCAGGCGGAGAGGCTGAGTCACTTCAGAGGGGGGCTGATTATGAGGGATGACATTCAGGAGAGGCACTCATCTCACTGAGGAGTGGTTCACACCTTTCGAGCCAGCAGCCCCAAGGTGGATGGGAGCCTTTACATAGTTGGAGATCCTGATTGCTGTCAGAGCTTGCACTGAGGATGGTAGATGCCTCTACTATGAGGTATAGGATGAGGACAGACTTCATAGAGTGGAGG
This sequence comes from Cibotium barometz, assembly GCF_041138505.1. NCBI lineage: Eukaryota > Viridiplantae > Streptophyta > Polypodiopsida > Cyatheales > Cibotiaceae > Cibotium > Cibotium barometz. The sequence goes on from NC_141083.1 coordinate 24,203,386, forward strand.
CGGAGTCGCCTTTGGTTGCAGAGTGCATCTTTCAGAGGATACGGGTAGTGGCCGCGCCGTCGCTTCTCGAAAGGGACATATTGATCCAGACCCTACAGATGTGGACTCTGATTGGCGCATATGGGCATATGTTGCGCACCCCTTTTGGCCCGGCTCCAGTGGGACCCTGGCGCATATGGGCATATGCTGCGCACCAGGACCCTGGCAAGTATGAGTGGCATGATCCTTATGCATCCCCCGAGGACACAGAGATCACATTTTTCTAGTACACTACTGTTCGGTTGGGGAGGCATATTTTGACTACTGCGAGGAGGATGGTCTCTCTAGCTGCATCAGAGCATTGTCTCTCACAGGAGTTCTTGGAGGATTTTTGGACCAGGCTTTGGGCTAGCCGACAGACATGCAGGATCTCGACTTTCCAGTGGGCTGGCTGCCCATAGGGGCTCTGTAGTTGGCACCTGGCTTGTCTACAATGGCCGGCCTGCGTCCGATGCGGCCACCCATTGGAGACACAGAGACATTGCCTATGGGATTGTCCATAGGCGCAACAGATTTGGCTGAGGATGCTATGCATTTTGGCCTCCCTCTCTCCAAAGGGCATGTATACGTGGGGAGCCGCTGCTTGGTCAACTTTGACAGGGCCTACTCTGGGGGGATACGAGATGGAGCAGGACAGCCAAGCCATCAGATTCATTAGGGGCCAGCCTCGCCTTGTTCCTTCACTAGATTTCTCATCCGCCAGCTGGACACAGGAGAGGGATCTACGATGGGAGCTCCTCAGCAGCCTCACCATATGGTTCACGTGGAGAGCTCATTGTTTTAGGGCCTTTGAGGGGAGACTAGAGCCACCAGCACACAGAGAGACTGTTCGGGGGATCTGGCAGGAGTTGATTCACACCCTACTACGAGGACAGTATGACCGCATCTGGAGTGACTCGGATCGAGCGATCTTGTGGAGCCAGGCCTTCCACACCACTTGGCGCAGCGGCCCCTTCTATACTCTACATGCAGGTACCCCCTGCCGCACTACAGGCCTCTCAGTTATTTGTACTGTTATGTGTACTTTTTTTCCCCCTCCTATTGTATGATATAGCCTCTCAGTTATTTGTACTGTTATGTGTACTTTTTTGCACACCTAGGGAGAGTCTCCCTAGCTGCCTTGATTGGCTCTCTGCTCTGCCTTCTTATGAGCAAGAGAGGGGTTTTGTAGCCTAGTGGGCGTTTTTTTATATAACTAATGAAAGGATCTTTTCTCGGAAAAAAAAAAGTTTATCCATAAGTTGATTGATAACTCAACATCTTGGACAGTTGAAGACTCCTCTTCCCTTTGCGGACTGTTGATTCTTTGTTGAACATCTTGAAATTCCTCTTTAGTGGGAAGGTTGGATTTATAGTGATGAGAATCCTTATACATCATTGATAATATCTAAGTAGGAGTATAGTACTCATTGTCCTTGACATTTGAATCCAGTAGAAGATACTTATCCAGACTTGGATCGACGAAATCATTATCTTCTCCAAGATTTTGTGCAATGATGGCGAGACAATAGTCCTCCCTGATGTCAAACAACGCTTCTCTGTTAGGAGGATATATTGGTGGTCACCTATTGGTGGAAACATAGGGAGGACTAAGGTTGGAATGTGTCTTCTCTTCTCTGATGACATCAATATCAAACTTCTCACTGAGTTCCCTCTCCAGTGGTGGCAGAGTTTATCTCCTCTATAACCTTGTGAACCTCATCATCTTCTTCTCTTGAAGATTCCTCTAGCCTTTCCTCATCTCCTTCTATTAAAACGTTCTCATCCTCAAGCAACAGATGCAAATATCAAATAAACCCATAGTGGTAGTCAATAAGATGACATTTATGCTTGTGTGTGTATTGGGCACTTACTCTATGTCTTCTTCTTATCCCTTGACACCTTTGAAATATCCATGTTTACCTTATCTCTTGAGGATGTGGCAGAAACAAGATCGTCCACATGCACATATTTAATATTGTGCTAGATGATTGCATCATTCGAAGTTTTCCCCTAGTATTGGTGCTCTTTCTCTTGGAGATATGTGCGTTCAGACAAGATCATACTCTTAATGGAGATATTTCAAGAAAACATATGTGAAGTTTGAGGCTGGAAATGGTGCTAGCTGACTTTGTAAAGAAAATCATACAATTTTTCATTAGTAGGCGTTTCTTCAAACCCAATATCGGGTTCAACCTCAATCTCAAAAGGATGCATCTACAAGCAAATTTTTTTTGGCAAAACAGCAATGAGAGAATAATGGAGATCTGCAGCTATAGTGCAAATGCCATTACAACGTGATTCACGATAGATGCTAGCGATACTATAACTTTTCATTTACAACACAACTATGGGGGTTCCGAATTCAAGCTATACTAAGTCTGCATTGCTAAAATTTATGCAAACACTACTATGAGATAGAGATATGGAAAAGGGTTCCATATTCGAGCTAAAAAGACCTTATATATAGTGAGTACAACATGATTTATGTTAGACGTTGACGAGGGGAAGCCTTATATTATGTTGTACTAACTTGCACCATACAAGGTCTATATTGCATTAATATGTAACAAATGGATCTCTAAAGCTCATGATACTCAATTTTGCATTATATACAATGACCATATGGTTTCACATTGCACAAGTATGCAATATAGCTGATCAGACGTAGGATTCCATATTCGCGCTTTAATGAGAGTGTATACTGCAAACCGATACAACATGATATAGGGTGGACGTGGTGGCGAGTGAAGCCTTTTATCACGTTGTATTGGATTATAATATACTAGGTCTATATTACACAAATACGTAGAAAACACTAAAAGGTTGCTTCGAAAAACAAAATTATGGGCTGGAAATCACCCATAGGGTTCCAAATTTGCACTATACTAACCTTATATAACGCAAGTGAGTACAACACGATTTAGGGTGGACAATCTTGAGTGAATCCCAACATTGCATTGTACTGAATCACAAAGTCATTTCTATTAAAAATGAGAGTATGGGTTAGCGATCGCCCGTAGGGTTCTGAATTTGCGCTATAGTGATCTTGTATAATGTAAGTCAATATAGCACGATTTAGGGTGGGCATTCTTGAGTGAAGCCCTACATCATGTTATACTTAAGCTCAAAATTAATTTTAAATTATACACGATTTGCATAGGAAAATAAGGAATCATGCTCACAATCATATAAAAATGAACATTTTAAGACCGATAAGACTTGATAACTCACCTTAAAATGGCCGAGAAGATTAGGAGACTGTCTCACGGATTAGTGTTGGGAAGGTTAGGAGAATCACAACACCGGTCGCACCATCAGAGAGGAGAAAGCAAGAGCGAGAAAATAGTTGTAGTGAAAAAAAAGCCAAAAGTGTTTGAAACACACGCTATAAATAATGCATGTGGGAGTGCGTGCATTATTTGACGGTATTTACACATGGTAGGATTTCATTGGAGGTCACCCACGTTCGTTCACGGGAGAGAGATTAGCAAGAGGATTAGCAAGAATAAGACTCAATTGCACAATGGGAGAGTATTTTGTATTATGAGAGATATTCACTTATATACATGGCCATAAGTGTTCACACTCACTTAAATTGTGGTCGGCCGAGCACTTTAGGCTCATAAGAGACCTAATGCTATTACAATGACTACTCTCATAATATATCTATGAAGTACATCACTTAGGACTTCATCCTAACTTGCTACCACATGCTCTTGAAGCGAGAATTGCCATAAATACTCCGTCATACCATTATACGCGCATGTTCCAAGTTGTAGCTTTAGATACTATTGCTTCATATCTTGAATGTTTAACTTTTTGGTGTATCTATCATGACTCCTTGATGTAAGATAATGGTGGTAGATCTTGTTAACCCTAGGAATAGGTTAACATTTTCCCTTCCTGGCGATCGCATCCTCATGATCGTGTTGAAGACCTTTCTGTGGGGAGAATGGACAAGCTTCGTCAATGGCTTTCCTCGACAGTGGCCCAAAAATGTTATAGCTCACCCTAACCCTCCTAGAAACACATCCAACAAGAGATTATTTGGTGAACCGCAACTATCATGAGGATATTTCCAATGGCTAAGCTCATAACCCTTGAGGTATCCAAGGTCTACAACTCCTTGAGAAGCAATTCCACCACGCCTCCGCAAGCATTGTCACACCATCGCATTGCACTACGGGTACTCGTCCCTCCTCTCACCTCACTTCACTCACACACACTCACTAATATATATTAGTGAGAGAGATTACCAAGAGGATTAGCAAGATCAAGACTCAATTGCACAATGGGAGGGTATGTTGTATTATGAGAGATATTCACTTATATACATGGCCATAAGTGTTCACACTCACGTAAACTATGGCCCGCTAGGCACTTTAGGCTCATAAGAGGCCTAATGCTATTACAATGATTACTTTCATAATATATCCATGAAGTACATCACTTAGGACTTCATCCTAACTTGCTACCACACTCTTGACGCGGAAATTGCCATAAATACTCCGTCGTCACACCATTATGGGCGCCCGTCTAAGTTGTAGCTTTGGACACTATTGCTTCATATCTTGAATGTATGACCCTTTGGTGTATCTATCCTGACTCCTTGATGTAAGATAATAGGGTTGGTCTTGTCAACCCTTAGAATGGGTTAACATCCCCCCTTCCTGAGATGGCGATCGCGTTGACGACCTTTGTGTGGGGAGAATAGACAAGCTTTGTCGATGGCTTTGATGTTGAGTGATGTTCAATGGTATTTGTTCCTACGGAAGGAATAAGAAAAGCTAGTTAGTGCATGAAAAGGTTAGTGGTTTATTGGGAATTCCTAACGGGGTGGGGTTTTTTGCGAACGATTGCATTTTTATATGTGTCTGAGCAGTCTTCTTCTTCTTCTTCTTTTTTTGCTCACTTTGTTTTTTACAATCATAAGCAAGGTTACATGGGATGTGTGTTAGTGGGGATGCTAAGAGATGATAATAATGGTAGAGAGAAGAGAGGGAAGGATCCGGAGGAACGTAGACTTAATCATCAGAACGAGATGGTGATTCTCAGTTCCTCATTTGATTCATTGAAGCGAAATTCATCATTTGAAGAAATTGGTCCTTCATCAATGATGTCCCTTTGTGTGGTAGGATCCTTGTCAAATGTTGTTGAGTAGGACCGGTCCTTGCTTTCTTCTACCCATGTGCTTTTTATGTTTTTATGTATATTTAAGCGCTCTTATGAAGCAGATATATATGAAGTACAAGAATTGAGTCAAATAGACTCTTATTGATCTGCTCTGTGTTGAAGTAGCCACTTGTTAGTGAGGATTGAAAGAATTATGTTGACTTGCGAGGCTAATATAGATATATTCTCTAAGGATTGAAGATCATTGATTTGTGAAGATGGTAGCGCCGTTCGAAGAGGTTTGGAATTTGAAGGAAAATTCCAAGCGATGGGTTGTACCATTGACCATTTGCCCACCATGGCCCCCCATCCAGAGATGTACTTAGAAGTTGTCGATGGTGAGGCTTTGGTGAAAATGTTCTCCAGTGTGCATGAGTATGGATATGTACTCATGGAGCAGCTGCTACATTAATTTAGCCAAATTAATAGTAAGCTATAAGCTTAACAATTATATAAAGGTTATTGAAGATCGTTGGTAAGGTGTTAATGTGCATTTGGTTTAAATCGTGAAAGTGCAGGTTCTTAAGCCGTGAGACTCTTAACCCATGAGAAACCTAAACTCGTGAGATTGCAGGTTTTTAGGTTGTGAAGTTGCAAGTCTTGATCCTGTGAGATTGCAGGGTTCGACTCCGTTGGTTTTTTATTTGAAATGATTCTATGGGTCAACTAGGGCATGACGTGCGAGCAACAGGTTCTTGTGCACTTATGCCTCACATCCAGAGGGGTGAAAAGAGCAGTGTGAGTTTTTCTTTGATACACTCATAATTATCTGTTGTAGACATGGAAATTAATTCTTGAATTTTTGGCTCAAATGTTGTCGAGGCAGTAGATAAGACTGCTGGTTGGTTACTATTGGGGTTGCTTAAACACACAAGCTCTTGTGTAGGTGTGCTGAATGCATGAGAGTGGTTGAGTGACTTACTTGGGCCTCCATTCTTGTTGAAATTTAGGTGAAACTGTTGGAGTTGAAGTCGGCGGTGAGGCTTTCTTGACGTTGTTTGATTTTGGCGACCATATGATGGGATTACTATCGTAGTATATCCTTGTTGTTGAATGCACAGGAACCCATCTTTGATGAACATTATAAACTGGTGTGGCTGATGTCTTTGGTGTTGAGGTTTGTTTCTTTGAACAAGTTCAGGGGACTTTTTCATTTGCTTGGAATCCAAGCTTTGGTATTATCTTGGTAGTACCCTTGTGCTTGTACTAATGTTTTTGGTACCCACACTTGTTGACTTGATGGAGTTCTTTAAGGAACTCGCATAGGTTTTTGTGGACAGTGTTGTGGAGTACTTTTATTTTTCCTTGGCCTTTGAGTGCTACATTGATGAAGAGGCTTTGACTATCGAGGGACCCAAATGTGAATGACACCTTCATAGTAGCCTTGAGCTACAAGTAGCTGCTTTTCCACTCACCTCTTGATACCATTAAGATACCTTGATTTTGGTTGTCTTGGTGGATTTTTCTTTTTGGTTGATGTGAAAGGTTTGGGGAGATCTTTCACATTGGTTGGTGGTGAGGGTGCAGGTTTGAGACTCATGGGTATTTTTGATGATGATGAGGCTAGAGTCTCTTGTGGAGTGGCTGTCGATGATGAGGCTTTCAAGCATGTGGTTGTCTCCTTTGGTGAGGTTTGGCGATGAAGAGGCATAGGCTTCAGGGTTTTTCCTTTGAGTTCTTTGTTAGAGATAGATGGTTGCGCTGTGGGAATTTCTTTAGGAATAGTTATTAAATGCAAGGTTTTGGCATCAAAATTTGTTGGTGAGGATGGGGTTAAAGGTGTAGATACTCTAACGAAGTCGGTTGTTGATGTAGATGGTAGGTCATTGTGTAGAGGGGCTTATGTGGAAGAGGCTTGTAACCTTTTGCATTCAGCATCATATGAAACCATTAAAGTTGGATCTTCTTCCTTGCAGTATGGTATTGTCAACTTTTTATCATCATTTACCATCATGCTGACTCTATCGCTAGCAAAGCATAATGGTGCTTGGGAAACAGTAGTCCATTTATGTCCCAAGATTAAATCTGCTTCCAATACATACTCAACCACAAAAAACTTGCAAGTAAGGGGGTTAGTTTCAATATACATTATGTACCCCAAACATGGCATGTTCAAGTCTTGTGTAAAGGGAATTCTTTCAAGATGAGCCGTGAGTGATGGTTGTTCTAACAAATCCCATAACTCGAGGGTCATGAGATTGTGTTCTTGTGTTGGTGGATAAAGCTGTGCTTGAGTTGTTGGTGATTTTATTTAAAATTTTCAATCCAACCATAATCCTAGGGATATTTTCAGTAAGATATGTTGGAAGTTCCAGCTCCTCTATGGTCTCGTTTTCCCATAATAATAGCAATTGTTCTCCTCTATGGTCTCGTTCTCCCATAATAATAGCAATTGTACAATGCCTACAGGAGTGTTCAAGGTAACTGTTTGCATGGATTCATCAATTGAATACAATGAGTCACGTATCCAAGTTCCACCAAGGATAACATCATACTCAAGGGAATCTAGGGTAACATGGAATGTAAATTCCACATCTCCATCGATTGTTTGAGTAGCATAGCTAAAAGAACCAGGAACTTTAATGTCTTGTCCATTGACTCCTTTTGCAAGACCATTGTCTGTAGGGATGAGTTTAGGTTTTGACACTCAAGTGTCTATTGTCATGATGTTATGACTAGATCGAGGGCTAATCAATGCGTGTTTGTGCTTAACATCATTGCCTATAGGGAAATCAAACCATATCATGATAGAATATTATAGAGGAACCATGGATGTTTCAGCTCTTCAGATCCCATTTCTGTTTCATATTCCCATTCACTTTCATCCTCTTTTTGGCTCTCAACTTTTTCAAGAGTACCCAATGTGTACACTCGCACACTTGGTCCTCTGACCTTTCTAAATGAGTTCTATTTGGAAACTTGTGAATCCTTATAGTCTTGTTCTATGGAGTTCTTTATGTCTCGGTATAACTCATGTTGATCTCTCAAAGGTGCAAGTGCTGATGTTATGCTGGCTTCACTACCCATGAGAGAAGAGCATTCCCCCAAATGAGGTTTTGAGAGACTACTTTAAATTTTTTAAGGGAATTATCGAATTCCTCACGTGCTTTCTCACCCGCATAATTTGTGCACTCTGTCATCTTGAATGACTCTTCTGTATAGAGAGTATGTCTTCCTCTTGAAAGGGGAAGCGGTACTCCTCTGGGTTTTGTATTCTGGTTGCTTTTTTAGGTTTGGTGCATTATTAGGCTCAATCACAACTGGTGATCCTATAAGACACTCAACCATGCTAAGAATTCTCTCTTGATCTTGCTTTTTGCATTTTGCATATGTCATATGATCATGATTTTCCATTTGGGGTGGTTGGGTGGGTTCTAGTTTCTTGATTGGTCGATGAGACGCACTGAGTGAAGAGTCAGAACTTGTTTCATCCTCACTAAGTGACATACTAGAACTTGTTTCATCTTTTGACTTTTCTTGGATCATCACTTTTTCTTTATGTTTGCCCATGTAACGAGATCGAATTTTCTTTTGGGATTTTGTATCGTGTGTCACACATATGGGTTTTGTGGTTTTTGTGGTGGCTTTTGATGTGGATGCTTCTGCATCATTTGTAGCCTTTGTCTCTTTTGGATTTATGTCCCCTTCGGGGTTTATGTCCTCCACAGGCTCCTTTTCCTTTTCCTTTAATTCAACCTTGGTTTCAATAGTTTGTTGTCCCTTGTTTTTCTTGGGTTTATAAGGTTTTGTTTTCTGTTTTGGGTTCTGCTTTAAAGCATGTTCTTCTACCCATGTTGAGGTATTGTTTTTTGCGTTCTTTCTAACCCTCTCTCGTGTCTCAGCTTGTAAGCATGTAAGCACATTCAAGGGTTAGCAAGATCAAGACTCAATTGCACACTGAGAGAGTATGTTGTATTATGAGAGATATTTACTTACATGGCCATAAGTAGGCTCATAAGAGGCCTAATGCTATTACAATGGCTACTCTCATAATACATCCATGAACTACATCACTTAGGACTTCATCCTAACTTGCTACCACACACTCTTGAAGTGGGAATCACCAATAAATACTCCGTCACACCATTACAAACGCCCGTCCAAGTTGTAGCTTTGGACACTATTGCTTCATATCTTGAATGTACGACCCTTTGGTGTATCATTTGTGACTCCTTGATGTAAGTTAATGGTGGTAGATCTTGTTAACCCTAAGAATGGGTTAACATAGACACATGTCACTCATGCATTCGATCATCATCATTGCATGCCACGTGCACTTAATTCCAATGTCATCATGTAGTGTCACATCTACTTAAGGTAGGACCCCTTCTGTTAAACCCATAATCGTCAAATTAAGCGTCAAGCTCTCCGTAAACAACAACTTCTTTTCATCAATTTTTATCACAATGATCTACTCTTCGTCGTCTATGCCAAGCTCTCCGTAAACAACAGCTTCTTTTCATCGATTTTTATCACAATGATCTACTCTTCATCGTCTATGCCAACTCATCCTTTCGTGGATGACATTCTATTTACGAGTAAGTATCCATTTCTCAATACAATATTTATTTACTTGCACCATGTCTTTTATTTAATTATGAAGTGAATACAACATGATATGGAATAGTTAATATGTTGAATGTCCTCTTATCGCATTGTAGTGAATTTTATTGAACATGTTTTCTTTATTTGTAACTTGAGCCTATTTTACGTGGTGGAGTTTCTTTGATTGTGATACAATGTTTTCTTTATTTATAACTTGAGCCTATTTTACGTGGTGGAGTTCCTTTGATTTGTGATACAATGCGACATGGGGGATTTAGTGTGTTAGAAGTCCTCTTATTGCGTTGTAGTGAGTTTTGTTCAAAATTTGTCCTCATGGGTCCTTTGAGGCGATTTTGCGTGTTAGAGTTCCTTGGATGTGAATGCAATACAACGCGATATGGAGGATTGAGTTTTTTGGAATTCCCCTTATCGTGTTGTAGTGAGGATTGTCCAAAATTTATCCTTATTGGTCCTTTGAGCCAATTTTATGTGTTGGAGTTTCCTTTAACACGAATTCAATACAGCACAATATTGGGATCCAATGTGATGGAATTCTTCCCATTGCGTTGTAGTGAATTTAATCCAAAAAGTTTCCTTGTTTTTTGTTTGAGCCTTTTTGGAATGTTGTAGTTTATTTGATTGTGAATGTTTGAGTTTGAGTGTGTTCGCTGGTCTCTGCATATCACGTTCTAGTGATATTTATCCAAAATCCTGGTTAGTCGTTTGAGCCATTCGTCTAATTTTGTTATGGCATGGACAAAGAGGACGACGAGGGCCTTTCTTCTCTCTCTCTCTCTCTCTCTCTCTCTCTCTCTCTCTCTCTCTCTCTCACTCTCTCTCTCTCTCTCGTGGCTATGGTGGTAAGCTTGTGTAGGTTTATGCTTACTTATTTGATTTTTGGTGTGTGCAAGTAGGTGATGGCTTCTTGGCTTGCTTCTTATTTTCCTTCTTCTTATCTTCTCCCACTTCTTCACTCTTACACATATGAAGGCATGGAGTAAGGGTTGAGGTCTCCATAGCTCCCTTTCTCTTTGCTCATTACCTAGCTTGTGGAATCTCTAATTAAGTGACACAAGTAGTGGTGGAGTGAGCGTTGGTCTTCTTCTCTTCTCCTCACCCTCTCTTTGTGCAAGGAAGCATGTTCAATTTAGTGACCAATGGTTAAAAACACAAGGCAATACATGATGTTTCATGAGCAAATAAGGGTTTCTTCAAGCTGAAGGATAAAGCTTCATAACTTTCCTTTAGCTCCTTATTCATTCTACTAATTAGAAACAAGTTGAATTATAAGTACTAGTGGCGTACTATAGACTTCAAATGGAAGTATAATTACTAGTCATACTTTGGTTATAAAATAGTGTGAAACCAATGAAGCTAACTAGCTAACTAGTATGAAACCGATAAAGCAAGTGGACCTAGACCACATCTAACTAAGTATCTGAGTTTGGACATTAATAGTTGATGTGCACTCTTGCCATATGACATGTGACCATCCAATTCTCTATTACTCATGGAGTAAAATATCCCCGTGTGAGTACATTTGATTTATGACCATCCAATCCTCTATTATTCATAGACTAATATATCCCCATGTGATTGCATTTTATTTACGACCATTTGACATATCCTTGCAAAAGATTGCGAATGTAGTAACCTAGATGAATGGGTCACTTATGTTTATGCATATATAGATGACTTGCCAAGATTGCACACATGACATCATATTATGAAGGTGTTCTCCACCCCATGATTAATTCTATCATTCCATAATATCACATGATGTTAATCATGTCATTTAGTCATGTAGAATGATAAATCAAATCATGCTATCCCAACAAACTATACAAAGTGTTACCTCACTAGCTATGGGTGGATGATTAAAATTGATGGCATTTGATGTATGTAGACATCATGTGCACATCATCCAACTTAATAAAGATAAAATCCATGACATGTTGCTTCATCCCATGTATGTAATCCATCCATGTGTATGCATGTGATATCATCATCAAACAACATAATCAAGAGATGCTATCTACATAGAATTGTTGAAATGTAGATGCTATCAAAGTGCATTGTTGATGGCCAAAGGATGTGATGATCTCAATAGACGAGCAATAGACATGGTAGGTTGAAATTACACAATGAGAGATACCTAGCCATGTCTAGCAATATAAAAATAGTAATGTAACAAGTTATGACATGTAGTAATTTATTAGAATTATCATCTTATTGAATTTTAGCAAGATATGTTTAATTTAAGATGTTTATTTATATATGATAGTAAGAAGACCTAGGATGTTACTAGCCTAAGATAGATTGTATATGATTAAAATGATATGTCTAACCTTAGATAAATACCTAAATTTTGAAAAGTAAAATAAAGTTAAGATAGAAACCATCTAAAAGAAAGATGGATATAATTCATAAAAGAGTTTGATAATGTAAATAAAGTAAACATACATATTACGTGTGAAAAAGATTGCATAAGATTCTTAAAAATACAATAGTATGTAAAATGACTACCAAGAAACCAAAACATGCACACAAAATAATCCAAGAGAGATCAAAATGTGTAAATAATTATTTTAAACATAAAATGAGAATAATGTGTACAAAATTATCCATACAGTATCAAAAGGTTATATTATTAATTGATTATTTTTTACAACCTAATTCACAAGATTAGGTAATGTGTATACAAACAAAACTACAAGAAATTATTAATTATTTTGGCAGCCTAATGCACAAGAGCATGTAATTTGTATACAAACAAATCTACAAGAAATTATAATGCACACACAATTATTATTAACAAGGGGTCGACATGTGTATTTCATTTTTTCATTAAATAATTAATTTTCACAAAGTAGCTCACAAGTTCATGATGTGTAAACACAAGCTAAAGCCCTAGAAGATGATATATGTCACAAAGTACCTTAATAATAAAGGAAATCAACACATAGCTATCTAACATGTGTTTAGGGTGACCAAGAACTAAACCTTTCATCTACCTCTTGTGTTTGAAACCTCTAAACTATTCGCAAAGGTTTTCTAATGTGACCTATATGGTCAATAAAAACATCCATAAGTTAAGACATCTCTCAACAAATATAATATTAATCACAAAGGCTTTCCTAGGATGCTAAAGTTCACAAGGGAAGATAGAATCTTTCATCTAGTTCACTACTTTGCAATACCTTTATTTAACACCTTCATAACAAAAGTTCTCCTTCATTAAATAGGTGGAATAGTAAAGAGTGATGCTTCCAAAGTCCTCTTAAATCATGTCTAGGAGATAATAAGGAATTTGGTGATAGTGTCCATAGTATTGGCTTTACTAAAAAATTGGTTCAACTCTTGCCTCTTCACATAAGAAAAATTTTGGTGACCTGGATGTGAATTAGAGAATTTAATAGTTAAAGCCAAATCACCTCTTTCACATGTCTTCCTATAGCAAAGTCACACTACACACCTATTGCAAAAACCTATTGTTGCAAAAAAGGCAAACTTTGTAGTTAAACTAGTAGAACCTTTATCTATCTATTCGTCTTTGAAGATGCACCTTATTTATTACTTCAAAAATTAATTCCATCCATTTTTTCTCTTAAGAGGTACTTTACTGAAACCAACACATGCAATTTATACTTGTCAATTTTGAAGGCATCAATATATGCTTCCAAATATCATGATTCCTTAGTAGTAGAGAGCTAGAATTCAAATTTGTAGGGGATTTAGGCTCATTATTAGCTCACTAAATTCAAGAAATTACCCTCTTTCCACATTACTTTCCTTATGAGAATAGTAGTCCCTTTAAAAATTTCCCTTCTGAGTAAAGCAGTTCACTAAAAAGTGTATAAACTACTAGTCACACTTTAAAAAAAGAACCTACAAGAAATCTAAATTCTCTTACGTAAACTTGCAAAGTGTACAAATATCTCTCCTATAATTTCTTCACCCAAAAAGTAGGGGCTAAAAATAATGTTCACAAGGGTTCCATAAAATGTCTAAACATATTCTAGAATATATTTCCCAACCCATAGAAAATATACATGTATGTCTATTATGGAGCCACGATCCCCAACTTTTATGTGCATATCTTAGAAAACTAACTTGGCATAAAACCACTAAACTTGAAAGAGGCCTTTACTCATGTTTCAAGTTATGTTCATAACACAATATGGTGCAATTGTTCCAATTAAACAATTCCATGGACAAAGATAACTTGTGAACAAACATGAGATTAAAGTCACTTTGAGCAAACCTTCTCATTTATTATCATATTATACTAGCAAGTTGAGAAACCTTGTAATACCTTGAGATTCTTTCATAGAGACCATGGCATGGGATTGATTATTAGCCTAAGCAACAAAGTCTCCAAAGCTTCCACAAAATACGTGGTTATCATACCTTGTTAGAACCCACAAATGCTTATTTGAATATAATATGTGTTAACCATAAACTTATTTTTTAAATGTGTCAAAATGTTGATCATAAAAAACATATATAATAACTACTTAGTTATGTGACTTAGATTCATGAAGTGAACCATAAAAATGAACTTTTGATTTTAAGTTAAATTGCATATTTTGAGTTAAAAGGAGCTAGAATTCTACAAAATTTCAATATGAGTATTTTTTAAATATAAAATAACTTCAAAAATCAATGTTGAAAACATAACATTAGCTCAAAATAAAGTACCCATAAAAAATTGTAAAAGAATTTAATATATTCTTCTCATGCTCATGGTTCACATATTTATCCAAATGTTCATGATTTGATAGAAGGAAACAATGGAGATGCTTAAGAAGGTTCATAAAAAATGCAATGGTGTTTACAAAGTGCTATTGAAAGAGAAATTTAGTTTATCACATGTTGTGGAAATCAAGGGAGCAACCATGTATAAAAAAATGGCTAAAAACTATTATTTATGGATACTATTACATCATATTTTTTTTAATATTTTTATGTATTATTTATGGATACTATTGCATCACATTATTCACATGCGCTTAATGATAAATTAAGCCAAAAACTTTTTGTTTTCTATGTATAATGTTAGACTAGTAACTACTAATATAATAACCATTAAAAATGCATCAAATAATTGTAGTAGAAGTGATCGGACACATTAAAAGATACCAATGTAATCATGTTATTTAAGTATAACTTCTAATGTCATGATAAAAAGACTCACATTTGTGTGAGCATTTAAAAATAAAGACATGCAATATGAATATAA